>NC_069500.1:557126803-557426803 GCF_027579735.1 Bombina bombina
AAAGATAATAAAAAATAAATCATTTCATGGTACCATGCAAACGGTCCATTTTCAAAAAGTAATTATATAGTGGTGTCAAGTAATAGCTGTATGTTAATAAAATTAGAAAAGGTCTCCAAACAAATGTGTCAGGAAAAGCGTTAGTATGGTAAACAGGCAAGCAGGGTAATAAGCAGGAAATTAGCATATGCGTGTCCAGTTCCTTATTACAATGCTTCTTAAACCTTACGGTGCATATAGTGTAAATAGGGGGACCGTTACCTTCCGCAACTGGGCTTCACAGGAATTTACCGCAATAGTTCTACTAACATGGTAAGATATTACCTGAAGCCTCCAGCCCCTTCCTTTGACCCACCTTAGGTTTTCTTCCGTTACCTGCAATCTCTCTCCAAGATTTCAAAAATCCACACTGCTTAGCCTGTACCTTTGTCTCCCAAACGCTTCCAGCGTAGTCTTGCCAGACCTGTTGTTCCGTGTTGCTCCACTTCACAGCAGCGGACTTGTTTTTTCAGCTCTGTGAGTTATTCCTTGTGGAAACTGCATTCATGTGAGTACTTCAAAATTAAACGCAAAACAGCCAACGTATGTTTCTCCCAGAATCCTTTGCGAAAAAAGGGCTTCATCAGGGCTTACAATGCATGCTGGTATTAGGCTCAGTGTCAAATCACTGGGTGCTTCAGGAGTGAGGCAGTCCAGTGATGCACAAAAAAAGTTGCCCATGGTCATGTGACCACTGTGACAGCCAGTTACAATGGTCGCATGTCAAAAATGACAGGCCATTGTTTGTTAGCAATGGCTTGCCTTCGCCCCTCCCTATGCACATATTAACACATAAATATATATGTATATAATCATATACAGTACATATATATTTACAGGGAACACACAGTCCCTATAGACCGCAATGTAAAGGCAGTTATTTAAAAAAAAAAAAAAATGATACACCACACTGTATTTTGGGGGCAATTTAGGGGCATTATGAAAATGAACCATAGATCTGATCTCTGGTTAATTTTCAAAGTGTTAATTGTAATGGCTGGTTATTTATAGTGCGCCCGTAAATGGCGAATTTGACGTTTACGGGCGCGCAATAAATTAGCGCTCCACTTGTAATCTAACGCAATGTGTCAAAATACCTCTAGATAAATACCCTGGGGTGTCTAAATTCTACAAATATATACTTGTGTAGCAGTTTTGAATTGGGGGACTGCTATTTAGCTTAAAGTCCAAGCAAAGCGTTAAAACAATAATTTAATCTTTGTAGTATTTGGCCTATATTTGCTATAAATTACTTGGAAACATAGACATATGGGGTATTCCTAAAATCAGGGCAACATGAATCTATTTGGCATTTTTTTTTTCCTTTAGCTACACTTTCTTATGCTTTTTCCCTATTAAATTCCTATTTATTGTTATTTTATATACCTATACAGGGCATTGTTAGAAAGGCCCATTTGTCTGTTAAAAACAGTGTATAATATGTATGGGTGCCAGTAACAAGAGACCAATAGTGAGCAAATATGCCAAAACTGCTTGTGTTATTTAAAGGGACACTGAACCCAAATTTGTTATTTTGTGATTCAGATAGAGCATGCAATTTTAAGTAACTTTCTAATTTACTCCTATTATCAATTTTTCTTTGATCTCTTGCTATCTTTATTTGAAAAAGAAAGCATCTAAGATATTTTTTGGTTCAGACGATGGAATGCACTTGTTTATTGGTCGGTTAAATTAATCCACCAATCAGCAAGAACAACCCAGGTTGTTCACCAAAAATAGGCCGGCATCTAAACTTGCTTTTCAAATAAAGATACCAAGAGAATGAAGAAAATTAGATAATAGGAGTAAATTGGAAAGTTGCTTAAAATCACATGCTGCTCTATCTGAATTACGAAAGAAAAAAAATTGGGTTCAGTGTCCCATTAAGCACGGAAGCTTTTTAAAACCTTGGTCCTTAAGGGGTTAAAAAACTTATACAAAAATAGTTTGCAGTTAATGTACTCAATCTTGTTATATACTATGCATATATTTAATAAAAAAATGGGTTAAAAGTTCCTTTAATAATATTACTACCTTAGCCAGGGTGAGTCTACATCCGAAAATTCTCTATTCATATACAGGGACAGGAGGCTGTTGGGGAGGTGTGGGTGATGCACCAGGTGGGGTCTGGACAGTCCAAGGTAAACCTGATCAAGAGCATGGTCAGATTTTCATTGGCAGTGTTTGAGGAAGAGCATCAGGATGGAAATCAAAACAATGCTCCCTATTTATGGCTATTAATGGATCTGGGATAGCAACACTAAGTTATTTAGCCCTTGCAATAAAATAGCATATTTAAATAACATAAACGTTAGAGCAATTTATTATTACATACAACTATGTATTTAACCCCTGCAAATTGGTTAAACACATAAAGGCAGCTCTAGAACAGCAATGAACTAATGGGACCTAGCCAATGACAACAGGCATACATGTGTAGCCACCAATTAGCTAGTTTCCTTATGATAAAGCAAAAAAGATAAAGGAACACTTTTTTTTAAAGTAACTTTTTGCCTATTACACCGAGGTGATATTTATAAAATAAATGGCGATCAAATGAATAAATATATATTCATTGTCCTGTAGAGTTTGTATTTAAAAACAAAATGTTTCTTGCATGATTCAGATAGCACATACAATTTTATAGTGATGGTAAACTAAGACCCAGTGAAACATGCGATTGTATGTAAAGGTAAAAAATAAAGTGACTTTCATTCATGAAAACACCGCTTTCGGACGTTGTATGTAAATATTTTACAATTATAAAACTAAAATTCACCTACGATCCTCCGCCTGTTGTTGTATACTATGTATTGCATAAGGAATTAGACGCATGCGCATAATGAACGTTGAAGACCGAGATGCCAATATAATGGCGTTATGAGCGGGTGGTTCCCCTATGTCGGCTAAGGAATTACATCAGGAAGTAATGCCGGGGGTGGAGCAAGGAGCGATAACGCTCAGTAAGTCAAATTGTAATTTATTCAAAAAGCTTTGAAATAGAAAAAAAAAAGTTAGCAATTTTGTTTGTAACTACTGTAGGAATATTTTTTTACTTTTAAAGTGCTATAAATTTACCATCACTTTAAGAAAATTTCCATTTTACTTACTATCGTCTGCTTAGCTTCCTTCTCTTGGTATCCTTTGTTGAAACAGCAGTAATGCATTATTGGGAGCTGGCTGAACACATAGGTTGAGCCAATGACAAAAAGCCACTAATAAGTAGCTACCGCTATGCAATGCATAGCTGCTCTTTAGCCTATCTAGGTATGGTTTTCTACAAAGGATATCAAAAGAACAAAGCAAATTAGATTGTAAAAGTAAAACAAAAAGTTATTTAAAAGTATTTGCTCTATCTGAATCATGAAAGAAAAATGTGGTATTTTATGTCTCTTTAAACTGAACTGTAAATAACAGCAGTGATAACAGAATCTTTACAGCCATAGCTTTCAGTCCTTCAACTTCGTTAACGTTATTTTATTGTAATCCCGGTATCCGGGGAGGGTCGTGCAGATTATGTGTAACATAAGTGCTGATACTTGAATGCTTTCATCTGGCTATTGGCCGGTCGCTGTCAGCGTCTAACGGTATTGGGTAACGTAAAGGGGGACGAGCAGACATCGCTGAGGAATGTACTATGGCTTGCATGGTATTTCTTTACGCAGCGGACTAGGCGTGTGTGAAAATGCATCCCATATAAGACGTCTCACTCTGAATGGAGATAGAAATTCAGGAGTCCAAGCAGTGAGCTGCTGTAAAGTGTTTATTGTCCGTGAGTGTAGAGCAGTGGGACAACAAATACTATTAGCAGATGGAATTTTAATGCAAGACAAGAATTGACATATTAAAAAAAAAAAAAAAAAAAAGACTATAACTCAATTGTCAGGTATCGCAGCCTTCGTTTATAACGGCGCATTGTTTACCTTTTTGAAAACCATATTATTCAATCTGAATCTTGACAAATAAATCTGTTTACCATGATTTTTCATTCGGCGACGGGACTATTTTAAGATCGTAAATTGTTTTCGGAATATAATTTTTTTTTTCCTTCTTGTATATTAAAATGCAAAAATAAAAGATACCTATGATTAAAATTATTTCCCTACAGATCTCTCAGTACTGTGACTCCTTATATATGTAACAAGAGGCTGGTTGAGGGCAGCGCGCCTTCTAAAGAGGCCCGTCCGTCACGTGACCCAGGCAGCGTTCCAGTCCGTCCTCCCCTTGCCCGCCCAGATGTTGCGGAGACTGTAAACTCCTCCTACGTCCCCGCCTCACCCTGCGACGCTTGATTTTTTTTTCAATGGACACACAAGGTGTTTGTTTTAACCCTTTCGCTGCCTTATGCTCCTGCAGAAGTTACAGTACTTCAGCATATATATGTGCTTGTTGAACTGAATATTTACCTCCTTATTCTACACTGACTGGGCAAGGATGTTTAATCACTGTGGTGTCACGCATTTATCTTTCAAAATTATTTTATTTCTTCAGAGGGAGGTGTGTGTGTGAGAAGTAAAGTTGTGTTTATTAGGCCCTAAAATGTAATGAGCATGGAGGAGAAAGTTTACAATTGATATTTCACTCTGTTTTAATACATATTCAAAATAAATAAAAGTATAAACGTTTTTAAGGTAAAACGTCTATATTTTATTTAGAAGGTCAATACACTAAATAGTGGTGTGTAGTATAAGGAAATATTCATATATTCTTTTCTATTATTAAAGGGAACTAAAGTCAAAATTAACCTTAAAGGAATATAAAACCCAAAATGCTTATTTTATGATTCAGATAGAAAATACAATTTTAAACAACTTTCCAATTTACTTCTATTATCTAATTTGTTTCATTATTTTGGTATCCTTTGTTGAAGAAGCAGCAAGCAGTTCTGGGAGCCAATAACATGAGGCATATATGTGCAGCTACCAATCAACAGCTCCTGAGCCTACCTAGGAATCCTTTCAACAAAGGATATCAAGGGAACAAAACAAATTAGATAATAGAAGTAATTTGGAAAGTTGTTTAAAATCACATGCTTTATCTGAACCACAACAGATTCAGACATTTAAAGGGACAATTAAGTGAAAATAAATGTTCATGATTCAGAGCATGCAGTTTTAAGACATTCCAAATTGACTTCCATTATCAAATATTGCACAAATATTTATATACACACTTTCTGGGGAACAGAGCATGAGCACAAGCTCACAGGGTATACATATACTAGTCTGTGATTGGCTGATTTCTGTACAGTGGTGCAGTATTTTTGTACAGATTTTACTTGACAGCCTTCTAAAGTACTGGACTGTACAGTTTAAAGTGAAGGTAAACTTACCTATATGTCAATCTAGTATTCCCTTCTTTGTTCCAAATCAATAGGAGTTTAATTAATCAATTTTTATCAATCTTATTGTAAACAAAGTTATTGGCTTTACAAATTGATTGCTGATGCTTTACAAATTCCACCCGTTATTTTTCTTTTTTAGAGGCTCAAGGAAGTTTTTACCTTCTCCAAATCCGGCCATTAAAAAAAAAAAAAAAAAAAGTGCATGCGCATATCATCAAGGAGGCGGATGACGTGGGATGACGGTCGCCTAACGGCCAGCTTTTTAATTGGACAAGGTAAAAACGCGATCAATACTAAAAAATAAATGAAAGAAACGGGTTGAATTTGTAAAACGTCAGAAATCAATTTATAAAGCTGATAACTTTATTTACAATAAGATTGATAACAATTGATGAATTAAACTCCTATTGATTTGGAACAAAGAAGGGAATACTAGATCAACATGAAGGTAAGTTTATCTTCACTTTAATATTGGACCCCTGGCAATCCTATGCAAGCTATAGTGTAATAAAAATATGCTCTTAAAGGGACAGTCTACACCAGAATTTTTATTGTTTTAAAAGATAGATAATTCCTTTATTACCCATTCCCCAGTTTTGATTAACCAACAAAGCTATAATAATATACTTTTAACCTCTGTGATTATCTTGTATCTAAGCCTCTGCAAACTGCCCCTTTATTTCAGTTCATTTGACAGACTTGCAGTCTAGCCAATCAGTGCCTGCTCCCAGATAACTTCACATGTACAAGCAAAGTGTTATCTATATGAAATACGTGAACTAGCACCCTCTAGTGGTGAAAAACTGTTAAAATGCATTCTGAAAAGAGGCGGCCTTCAAGGTCTAAGAAATTAGCATATGAACCTCCTAGGTTAAGCTTTCAACTAAGAATACCAAGAGAACAAAGCAAAATTGGTGATAAAAGTAAATTGGAAAATTGTTTAAAATTACATGCCCTATCTGAATCATGAACGTTTATTTTGTACTAGACTGTCCCTTTAAACCTCTATGTCTGTTTAAATTAGGCTGGATTTGGTAGTTAAAGAAGATATTTCTACTTGTTGGCTATTTTACCTTTTAAAGAGGCATAAAATCCAAAATGTTTCCTTAATGATTCAGACAGAGCAAGAAATTTTAAACAATGTTACAATTTAGCTCTATTATCAATTGTTATTCATTCTCTTGTATCCTTTGTTGAAAAGCGGGTTGGTAAGCTCAGGAGCATGCAAGTGTCTGCAGCACTATATGGCAGCAGTTTTGCAATAATGTTATACATTAGCAAGAGCACTAGATGGCAGCACTTTTTTTTCATGCCATGCTGTGCTCCAAAGTGAAATCTACCTATCTAGGTATTTATTCAACAAAAAACAACATGAGAACTAAGCAAATTTGATTTAAAAAAAAAAGTAATTTGGAAACTTTTTTTTTTAATTGTGTGATCTGTCTGAATCATGAAAGAAAAGGTGTTGGGTTTCATGTCCCTTTAATTTGTTTGATAGACCTTGCACTGTTATGAATGCACCCCTTAGTGTAATTTGCTATCTATATGTTAAATGCAATTGAGAGGCTAATTTACACTGATATATTTGTAATCAAATGTGTGTTAATGAACCTTTGATACATGACTTGCATATTGCATTTAATTGCCTCTGATCTCTTTATATACCATTTCTTTGCTCTGCTTCAGTCCTTCTTCTTATTAGCACCTCTCATTCTCATGTTCAGCACTTATCTTGTGCTTTACCTATTGTATGGAACTCTCTCCCTCATATTTGTCAGACTTTCCCCAGTATTGACAGTTTTAAAGGAACATGAAACGCGTAATGATTAAGTTAGAGAATACAATTTTAAACAACTTGCCAATTTACTTCTATTATCTAATTTGCTTCATTATTTTGGTGACCTTTGTTGAAGAAGCAGCAATGCATTACTTGGAGCTTGTTGGGAGCAAATAACATGAGGCATATATGTGCAGCTACCAATCAACAGCTAATGAGCCTACCTAGGTATAATTTTCAACATTGGATATCAAGAGAACAAAACAAATCAGATAATATAAGTAAATTGGAAAGTTGTCTGAATAATAAAAAAAAAATTGGATTTCATGTACTTTTAAACACTTCCTCAAAACCTACTTCTTCAAAGAAACAAACCAGCTATCCTTGTAAAGGTCACTATGCATCTAAGGCCAAGGCCAACTGTCTGATCTGGAAACATATCAGCCCCATCTGACCATGGCCTACAAACAGCATCACCACAAGCTACTCCTCTACTTTGTGATTTCAACTTCCACTCTGCAAAAATGGGCACCTTCTGTCCCAGTCTGCCTTGCCCGGTCTTGTTGTTATTTATTGTACCTCCTGTATAGTGCTAGCCAATCTGGCACATGATAAATAAGGATAATAATAACAGTAATAATTATGAACATCATTTTGCAGGATTTTATCACAAATTTAAATTGGCAGTAGATGTATTTTTTCTCCAATGTATTTGATTTATTGTGTTTACTTACATGTCCAGCCACCCCTAGGGTTGCCAGCTGTGCTTCATAAAAATACCGGACGACCTATAGGTGATTGGATATGGGACATAGCTGGGTTTCACACAATGTCTCCACAGAAGCTCAACCTTAGACCCCACCCTTGATCCCACCACATCTATTTTTCATAACTAAGCAGTAATTTTATCCCCTTGGTTGCCAGTAATACATGTGCAGAGCAGTGATGTGACCCCCTTGGCTGCTAGAGGTACACACTCAGCAATGATTGAACACCCCCATGGTTGCCTGTAACACATATAATAGAAAATGCACAGTGTAACTTCTTTTTGAGCCATATTTCTAATGCATAAAGGCCTAGAAGTCCTTTACATTTAGCTGACAGGGGTGATCGATTTAAACAAATTAAGGAGCTTTCTACATGAAGTATCTTATACTTCATGAATGAAAGTCACCTTTATTTGTTTCAATAGTCAATACGCTAGGATTTACTTTCACTTTAAGTGTGTCTGATTTTATGTCTGTATTTCTGTTTATGTGCGTTATTACTTTTACAATATTTTCAATTTTGACTTCACAAAAATAAAGTGTACGCACATTTTAGTCACTTGGCCAAAAATTGCACCAGTCAAAGGGATGGAGGAGGGCCCCAATCAATGGCCTAGTAAGGGGACACAAAATTTCAAGTGGCGGCCCTGCTGAAAATGCTTTTGAAACAGTACAGTATTTCTAGCTTTATATAGTTGGTGTTAATCAGCATATACTAGAGGAAAAGTCAGAAAATTCAATAAAGCAGCATTGGCTAAATCAGCTAAAATATGTAATAGTAATGTAAGTGACCGCGTAGGAAACATTTTCCTAGTGGTTTTTACATCAAAGTAACATTATAAACATACGCCCATGGTATCAGTACCAAAACACATACATGATTTATTATAAGAAGAATTTATGTTGCTTGCATCCACGCCACAAATTTATATCATGTGTTATACTTCACATAGCGTGAAGTGACTTGTTAACCCATATCTTGCCGTGGGCCTTAAATATGCCTTATTTTATATTTATTACCTTAGCTTCTAGAGAAGGCTGCAGCACATTGCTTAAGCAGATCAAAAATATGTTTTTATTAACTTTGACTTTGGAAAAGGTGAAACAATAAAAGTTTTTTCCTCTTTTTAAACAAGAATGTTAAACCAAAAAAAAAAAAAAAAAAAAAAAAAAAACTGGCACTTCCTAGATGTTCTTCCAAAACAACTCTGTCATTATTTGTGCAAGCCTGGGAATTTAACTTGGACCTCCCAGCATTTGTTTCAGCTTGGGGCCCAAAGGCTTCTCTTTAAAGGACCTTTGTTTTGTTTTTTAACATTATTCTGCTGGGTTTCTCAGAGCAGAACACTATATATGTTACTGTGAATCCGTAACACCTTGGCTGCCATTGCCAGAGAGGGTGGCAAGCCTTGTCTAGCAGCCAAGGGTTAAATTAAAGAACGATAATGGGAGAAATTGTAATGGGATATTTCTTTTTAGAAAAGTAAAAAAGGGATAGAGAGACAGCAGAACAAGAGAGGAAGCTAATGGTTGGATTGCATGCAAGAGAGAAAGGGTTGGATCTCTTTAAGGCTCCCCCTGAAGCTGGGACTCTGGGAGAAGCACACACAAGGCTTTTGCCTGCCTGGGTGGTCTCTCTACTTTGGTGAGCTGTTGCTAAGCAGCTAATAATAGTCATGTTTGTGAGTAATTTCTGGCCTCTCCTATCCAATAGGATCCATGCAACCCCAGCCATCTGACAGCCCAGTGGGCGTTTCTTTATGGTCCATTCTCCTCCTTTCCTCTTTCTCCAAATGGAGAGAGTGAGGATTTTTTTTTCTATTTTCCCCTCCCACCCCCCTTCTCATCTATTGAGCGAGGGAGAAAGAGAGCACACACAGGCAGTCTCTCAGGGCCCCTGGAGTCACGGATAAGGACGTTTTGTGTGTGTGGGTGCCTTCCCATTGGAATCCAGATAGTACAAGGGACTGCCTCCCAGCGGAGAATACCCAGCTAGGGAACAGAAGAAGCCACCAGCAATCCTCCTCGTCCATCGCCTCTTTTATGTGGCCGGTCGTGTGCAGCACAGGGCAGCACCAGAAGGATTGCAAAGCTTCATTTGCTTCAGAGGAAAATCCACGTTTTGCATCTTGAATTGTATTGTGACCAGGGGGATTTTGCATTTACAGAAGCCAGGATTGTTGTGCATTGTTTTGATACAAATACCTAGTGGGTAGTGTGTGCAGCCAGGACCTATGGTGTGAGCCATAGTAGGGGTTTGCCAGTCGCTCCCCCCTTTTTCGCCAGCTCTCACACATAAACAAAACACGTTCAAGACACTTTCTGAATGTGGGAAGTTGTAGAGACCTCCGGATCGCGAAATGTGGGGATGGAAGGCGCTAAGCTTGACCAGCCGCCGTCCTCATCTTCGTTGCCCGGTGCAGCATGAAGAGCCAGCAGAGAGACTGGGAAGCCCGTGCCTGATCCTCGCCTTCTTGCACCAGCTAAGACTCGGGGGTCTCCGTGAGTGCAGGACAAGCAGCGGCCACAGCCCTGCCACAATATGGCTTCGGCTGCTTATGCGACTGAGTCGGAGGGCAGCGGGGAGCCATATGCCCGGCCAAGGGTAACCCACAGGAGGGGAAGGAGCCGGGGGGACCCGCACTGCAGAGTAGTGGCGCCGCCTGATCTGGACTATCTACAGCGGCCGAGCTACTGCGACGCGGCTTTCGCTCTGCAGAATATCTCTGAGGTAAAGTGTGCATCACTGTGTGATCTGTGTATCTCATGTCATGGTGTGAATAACTGTGTATACAGTGTATGTCCTTATGTATCGTGTATAACGTTATGTGTGATCTGTGTATAACTCCATGTCATGATGTGAATAACTGTGTATACAGTGTATGTCCTTATGTATCGTGTATAACGTTATGTGTGATCTGTGTATAACTTCATGTCATGATGTGAATAACTGTGTATACAGTGTATGTCCTTATGTATCGTGTATAACGTTATGTGTGATCTGTGTATAACTTCATGTCATGATGTGAATAACTGTGTATACAGTGTATGTCCTTATGTATCGTGTATAACGTTATGTGTGATCTGTGTATAACTTCATGTCATGATGTGAATAACTGTGTATACAGTGTATGTCCTTATGTATCGTGTATAACGTTATGTGTGATCTGTGTATCTCATGTCATGGTGTGAATAACTGTGTATACAGTGTATGTCCTTATGTATCGTGTATAACGTTATGTGTGATCTGTGTATAACTTCATGTCATTATGTGAATAACTGTGTATACAGTGTATGTCCTTATGTATCGTGTATAACGTTATGTGTCATTATGTGCATCACTTTGTGTACTGTGTATGTCCTTATGTGTATAACTGTGGTATTGTGTGTGCATCACTTTGTGTACTGTGTATGTCCTTATGTGTACAACTGTGGTATTGTGTGTGCATCACTTTGTGTACTGTGTATGTCCTTATGTATCCTCAGTCTGTATAACTATGTTCTGTTATGTGCATCACTTTGTGTACTGTGTATGTCCTTATGTATCCTCAGTCTGTATAACTATGTTCTGTTATGTGCATCACTTTGTGTACTGTGTATGTCCTTATGTATCCTCAGTCTGTATAACTATGTTCTGTTATGTGCATCACTTTGTGTACTGTGTATGTCCTTATGTATCCTCAGTCTGTATAACTATGTTCTGTTATGTGCATCACTTTGTGTACTGTGTATGTCCTTATGTATCCTCAGTCTGTATAACTATGTTCTGTTATGTGCATCACTTTGTGTACTGTGTATGTCCTTATGTGTATAACTGTGTGGCATTGTGTGTGCATCACTTTGTGTACTGTGTATGTCCTTATGTGTATAACTGTGTGGCATTGTGTGTGCATCACTTTGTGTACTGTGTATGTCCTTATGTGTATAACTGTGTGGCATTGTGTGTGCATCACTTTGTGTACTGTGTATGTCCTTATGTGTATAACTGTGTGGCATTGTGTGTGCATCACTTTGTGTACTGTGTATGTCCTTATGTGTATAACTGTGTGGTATTATGTGTGCATCACTTTGTGTACCGTGTATGTCCTTATGTTATGTGTATATAACTGTCTGTCATTATGTGCTTTAATCTGTGTACTGCGCAGGTCTTTGTGTTTTCTCTATATGTATGTATCAGTGTGTATGTCCTTATGTGTCCTGTGTATAACTGTCATTATGTGTATATCACTGTGTATGTCCTTGTGTCCTGCGTATAACTGTGGATGCCATTATGTTCATTACAGTGTCCTTATGTGTCCTGAGCATCACTTGTCATATTTGTGTGTATCATTTGTCAAGGGACAACTAGGGACTTGTACTATGGGGCAATCACGTTATAATAGTCTGTGATCCAGTGGTCCAGCTAATGCTCTTAGGTGGTTTATGTAAAGATAAGGAATAAACCTGTGCCATTGGTCACCACTCACCCTAGTCATCATGTTGCACCCTTTAATGAGCATTTTTTGCAAAACTTTTCATGTGCATAATGGAGTTTCTCATGCTCCCTGATCATTATTGTGTATACAACGCTTTAGGCTGCACTATCTGAATGGTGAGATTGCCTGAGCATCAGTTTGTGCTGTGTGCACCACTCATCACATGGATTTGTTATTAATGTGTGTAGGATGTATCCAGTGCATATATAATTGTATACCATTACATATATCACATTTTAATATAAATGTTTTGTTTAGTGAATCAGTTGTATACTCTATTTGTTAACCTTATATTTGTCATAGGGATGCACTGTACTTACTATAGGCATAGTCACTACCGCCAGAGTGATCATTGTGGACTGAGAAAAACAAAACTCAGTGTAATAAATCACATTCTACAACACAGTTTATTTCTAGCAAGATGTTTTTATCCTATGGGCTGCCTTGAAGCCTTCTGTGGCAGTTAAAGGCATGTGTTTAGCCCACTGTAACCCAGATCAGTATTCCCAAAGCACTAGAGAGCCTCTATCCGAAGTGCTTTCCCATGGGGGTAGTGTGATCTCATGTTTGTTTTAATCCCACACTTATCTCTCCAATACCACCATCCACTCTTTCTTTTTTTTAATAACTACATACTAAGCAGTTTTTTTGTGAGGTTAAAATTGCATACTTTCTAGATATCATCCACCTCATTTTATTTGGAGCTTTTCAAGACCTCCAGCAGCTTATTGAGTAAAAGGTGTAAACAAATTGACACTTTGAGCTTTTGTTTTGTAGCCCACTCCCACTATCTGTATTTAGGATCTGTAAATTGAAGGATAGCTCAATAGCAGTCTTTCCTCTCTGGAACATAGGTGTTTTTGTAACCCTTACTTTTCTAACTGTATTTCCTCTAAGGAAAAGGCCCCATTTATTTATTTTTTGTGTGTGAAGTTTTGCAGAGGAGGTAGGCAAAAGGATCTTTTGGCTGTTCTCTTCCATTCACTGATATTGTGAGTTGCGGTAACTGCTCTGTTCCAAATTCCATTTTCATCTTTCCAAAGCTGAATTGTTTAAAGGGACATTAAACTGCTGGGTACAACTACAGTAGCATGGATACTACTCACGATGCTATTGTTTTCCCTCATGTACCTGCAGCTCTCTTTAAAGCCATTCTCTTATTCTAACTCATTACAGTATCTTTTAAACTGCTCTGCATTTTATACTGGGCGCCTCCATCTTGTAACTCGCGTATTGTTGCATCCTGTGGTAGAAGCAGTGCACTTTCACAGATCTGCTTTTTGACAGCTGTATCTTTCACTGTAGTTAGATCACTTAATAGAGATCAGAAGTGTTACATTTTTGCAGTTTATTTGCACAGTACTCCAAAATATCAGCGTCCAGTGTGAAGATGCAGAGCTTCACTAACTAATACTTGTAAGGGGTTAAATAAGAGTATAACTGAAGACAGCCGCAGGCACTGGAGGAAAACCAATAGCATGGTGATTATTCTATTGTAGTTGTACTCAGCGGTTTAATGTCCCTTTAAAGACATGGGGACATATCTATCAAGCTCTGTAAAGACCGCTGCTCCGTAACAGAGCAGACAGACAGACATCGCCACAATTCAACCCGATAGAGTACGATTGGGTTGATTGATACCCCCTGCTGGCGGCCGATTGGCCACAAATCTGCAGGGGGTGGCGTTGCACCAGCAGCTGCTGGTACAATACTGAATATGGAGAGCGTATTGCTCTCCGCATTCAGCGAGGTCTGTCGGACATGATCCGAACTGTCGGATCAGGTCCGACAGACCTTTGTTAAATAGGCCCCATGGCATTTTTTCTCTCTGTTTATGATCACTTGTTTATTTTTGAGATACCACTCTCCTACTTTTAGGGAATATTTTAATGTGCCTCTAAACACAGGCATGCAGCCATTATTTTCTCTCTGCGCACTGAATTCATAAACATATCGGCATACAATATGAGGAAAACATACTATACTTAGGGCCTATTCAAACATGCTGTAAAATGCAGGTCATTAATATGGGCAGCCATTGAGGGCAGCTATTTATGACTAATGTGCATAGTTTTTTACTTGACACATGTGCTGTCTACTTATAGCATTGATGTGCTTGTTCAATGCTAGAATGCTGCTGTTTGTAGACGGTAGGCCTCCATGTATAGATACCAGTGTATAAGGTATGAGAAGGATGTTTATGGATATAGCCACCCTTTACTTATTCTCTTCTGTCTAGACACTCAGGTTTTCTTATCCACTTCTATAACCCATCTTGTAGTTTACCTCCTCAAATCTTAATTTGCAGTTAAAGCAAGTTATTATATTGTTTATCTGGATTGTTTGATAATCACATGCTAGAGAAGATGACCTGGTATGATCTCTGAGTAGAAAACAGATTTGTACAATGAAATTCTTTGTAATCATCGCATCTGGTATATTTACATAGTTGTTGCATTAGAGAAGTAGATTACAGTCTTATGATAAATTAGTTTTCTCCCCTAGTTGTCCAAACTTACCACTGGCAATCAATTCACGTCTTTGGGTGCCATAAAGTTAATAGTATGTGGATTTGGTTTCCTTTTTTTTTTTCTGCACAATTTGTTTTATGATCTCTAGATTTAGTTATATTTTAATTCATATCTAAATAGCAAGTGGCAATTTGATATTATAGTTAAACTCCTGTTTAAAGGGACAGTTCACCTAAAAATCTCCAATTTAAATTGTTCCCTATGATCCATTTTACCTGCTGGAGTGTATTAAATTGTTTACAAGTAACTCCTTTATCCCTATTTTGGCCTTTGAAATAGCTTATTTAGCTTGTGGTTTCCCAACCTATACTGGAAGTTTTGATACTGGAGTCTCAGCTATTGAATAGCCTAAGTAAACACAGCCAGCAGAAGAAATTAAACTCATAGTGGGGTGCAGGATAGTTAAGCAATAAAGTTATCATTGTCCATTGTTCTTTATATGTATTGAGCTTTAGTTTTCCAGACAAATCTAAGATAAGGAAGCAAGTGTGTGTACACAAAGTGATAACATAATCAGATCTGATATTACCTGAAGCTCAACCCATTGTAATAGGCTGTGGTTAAAAAGCACAAAACCAGCTACTTCATATACACAAATTAACCTGAGAATGCAATTTCTCATACATTTTATACTCTGCAGCTGGTATAACAAGTCATTGAAAATACATTAATATAAAAACAATTTTACAGTGTACTGTCACTTTAAGCAAAGACCTGTCAAGGTTTTCCTGTATATTTAGTTTCCAAGTACTTCATGAACAGCATATTTGGTTTTGTGTTTGCTGTGTGTATATTTTATTTTGTATACTTTTTGTAAGAGTACCCTAACACGGTCTGTTTGTTTAAAATTATATAACTGATTAAATACATTATTCCAAATAATATTATACGTCAAAAATGTTCATTAATCCAATGAAAACATTCCTATTAGAAATGTTTGGGTTTTTGATATGGCTGCATTTGATATTGTATTCTTACAATTGCTGTTCTCTATAGTAATTTAAGAGGCCTTGTTTTTGTGAAACTCAGTCTTGCCATTTACAATATGCTTACAAATTATAATCTATTGTTTTGCCGTTTTTATGTTAACATGCTTATTCATTTATTTTATTTTTATTTTCAGGGGAAGGCCACGGGCAGGAAAGCTCCATTATGGCTCCGAGCAATGTTTCAAAGACTATTATTTAAACTTGGTTGTTATATACAAAAAAACTGCGGAAAATTTTTAGTGGTGGGTCTCTTAATTTTTGGTGCTTTCGCTGTGGGATTAAGAGCAGCAAATCTTGAGACCAATGTAGAAGAACTCTGGGTAGAAGGTAAGATGTAGATTGTTTTCTCATCAATGGTTTGGCCTATTCTTTACATAGCCTAAAGTGTGACTGCATGTCGTGTTTATGTACCGCTCGTGTGACTGTTAGAATTTCATACAATCTCTTGCATATGACTAAGAAGTGTAATATCTTATTGCGTAGCAGATACACATTTACAGGAGTTTATTAATACTATGTAGGTTATAATATACTGTATACTTTATCTCTCTGTTGCTAACAAGCATTAGTCAGAATGCATGTTCTGGTATACGAGTATTAAAATAGAGCAGTTGTTTTTTTTGTGAGCCTGTAGGCCCCCAGCTGTAAGACTTGTGCATTGCAATCTGTAGGCGCCCTGTGTGTGGTCCTGTTTTGGACAGATTTCAGGTTTTCCTTCTAGGGGGAGGGGAGAATGAAGCATATGTCTCAACATAAAAAAAAGAAAGGGTGGGGGTGTAAGAAAAAAGTAAAAGCGCAGACTGGAACAGCATGTTTACAAAGTAGATTAATGTTTCTAGGAAGGTGGCTTGTTTAATAGAATAATGTATTTATATTATTGTTTTGTTGGTTGTTTAAGGTAAAATACATGTTTGGAAAAGAAGCTTCTTATTGGGAATGTAAAAGAGCAATTATTCTTTCAACTGCATACTACTTAAAGTGTGTACAACCTTTTTAGCACATTAGCTGCCAGAGGGAATTGCAGCTCAATGAATTACAGGGGCTTGAGTATTAAAGGGACAGTAAACACTGCTATTTTTATATAAAATGTGTATGCATAATGAAACAACTTTGCAGTATATTTTCATTCATTTATTCTGCTACGTTTTCATGTAATTTAGCTTTGAAAAATAGAGCAATTTCTAACTCTTGGACCTTGAAATGCACCCTTACTGACCTCTTAAAGGGACACTAAAGTCAAAATAAAATTTCCATTATTCAGATAGAGCAGGCAGTTTAAAAAGACTTTCCAATTTACTTATATTACCAAATGTTGCACATTCTGTTTATATACACACTTTCTGAAGCACCAGCTCCTACGGAGCATGTGCACAAGTTTACAAGGTATACGCATACTAATCTGTTATTGGCTGAGGGCTGTCACATGATAAAGGGGGCCACATTTATCAGAAAAAAAATATCTATTAAAAATACCCTAACTTTTATGTTTTATGTTGGTATAATTGTAAAGTGCTTTGAGTCTCACAGGGAGAAAAGCGCTATATAAATCGCAAATTATTATTATATTATTTGAAATTCAGAGTGTTATTGTATTGTCTTTTTATTATGCACTTGTTAATTATGCATCCCTACTGTATTTAGTGGTCTTTTAAGTTTATAACCCTGTTACATATCTGTTCCTTATTAGATTTAACTGATAACAACTGCAAAACAAATAACTTTATACTAACTTTTTATGAAAGTTGCTAGCTTTGTTGTCTAAAGCCCAGATTGGCTTCACCACATAAGGCAAATGGTGGGTGCAGTTTGGCTATTGAAAAATAACTAAGTAAAAAGGATGTTAATTTGTTTTAAAAATATTAAGACTTAAAGGGACAGTATACACCAATTTTCATATAACTGCATGTAATAGACACTACGATAAAGAATAATATCCACAGCTGCTGATCTAAAAATCCAGTATAAAACCATTAAAAAACTTACTTAGAAGCTCCCGGTTTAGTACCTTTAATTAGGTTGACTGGAACACCCAGTAAAAACAGACACTCCCTTCTCCACCCTTCATCTGCATATGAAAAGACTCTTTACACAAACAGGAGCAAGCTAGCGTAGGTATACATCAGTATTCTCCTAAAACATTGGGGCTTGGTTAGGAGTCTAAAAATCAGCGCAATGTTATTTAAAAATAAGCAAAAGTAGAGATTTTTTTTTACAAAAAAAACAAACCTGTATAAATGGATCATCTACAAAACATTTATGCAAATAAAAATCTAGTGTATAATGTCCCTTGAATTAAGACTTATTAAGCTGATATGTTATTATATAGCAACACAACAGAAATGTGTTGTAATTACCCCCAAGGCAGAACATGCTGTGATCTGAGATGTCATCGCAGAAAATGCAGCATGTCTGCAGAAAGAACAGGACACATGCAGGAACTGTTCATTTAACTTTTCATCGCTGCTCCACATTAGACTGTTCTCTGGCTGCACTGTGTAAGTTTTCCTTACCACATATCATACAGAGCAAAGTGCTGTTTGAAGTGAACAGTCAAATATTCAGCTGCTCTGCCAAGCAGTATTGCATTAATTAACTGTCTCTCAGAGATTGTTTCAAGCCCGTCCCCTAGCCTTTCACAATCTGCAAAGCTGTTTTTTTCTGAATGTAAGACGTTCGTATGAGCAATGCACCTAATTTGCAATGCAATTTTCAACTACTGCACTATATTATAAAAAACTTTAAATATTGCTTTATTCTCCAGTTAACTAACACAATACAATCAAACTGGTTCTTTATTGTAACTGCCTAATTTAAAATTGAATTTTATTTAAAAATGACCTGCAGAAAAATTTTCACTAAAAAAATCTCATCGCAGAAAGTAAAAAAAAGTTCTGCCTCTGGGGTAATTACAAAGTGTTTACTGTTCCTTTAAGGCTAGTTTGTGAACATACCTTTAAATGGACATGAAACCCCCCAAAAAAATATTTCATGATTCAGATAGAGAATACAATTGTAATCAACTTTCCAATTTACTTCTATTATTTAATGTGCTTTATTTCTTGGTATCCTTTGTTGAAGATGTAGCAATGCCCTACTAATGCATTGGATGAGCCAATAACATGAGGCATTTATGTGTAGCCACCAATCAGCAGCTTTTGAATCTACCTAGCTATCCTTTTCAACAAATGATATCAAGAGAACAAAACAAATTAGATAAAAGTACTAAATGTAAAAGTTGTTTAATTTGGTTTGATGTCCCTGTAAAGCTGTACTGCCTAATTAATTGTCCAAGTAACCCTTTTTATAATACGTGTTTCACCATTTGTACAGATGGTTTATATAAGGAATAATATTTGAATAGCAATGTTCAATACTCATTTAAAGGGACAGTCAAGACCAGAATTTTTGTTGTTTAAAAAGAAAGATAATCCATTTATTACCCATTCCCCAGTTTTGCATAACCAACACAGTTATAATAATACACTTTTTACCTCTGTGATTACCTTGTATCTAAGCTACTGCTGACTGCCCCCTTATTTCAGTTTTTTTGACAGACTTGCATTTTAGCCAATCAGTGCTCACTCCTAGGTCACTTCACGTGCATGAACTAAATGTTATCTATATGAAACACATGAACTAATGCCTTCAAGTGGTCAAAATGCATTCAGATTAGAGGTAGTCTTCAAGGTCTAAGAAATTAGCATATGAACGTCCTAGGTTTATCTTTCAACTAATAATACCAAAAGAACAAAGCAAAATTGGTGATGAAAGTAAATTAGGAAGTTGTTTAAAATTACATGCCCTATTTAAATCATGAAAGTTTTTTTGGGACTTGACTGTCCCTTTAAAATAAAAGGACCAGTAAACACAGTAGATTTGCATACTCAACAAATGCAAGATAACAAGACAATACAATAGCATTTACTCTGAATTTCAAATGAGTAGTAGATTTTTTTTTTTCTAACAAATTTCAAAATTATGTATATTTCCACTCCTCTTGTACCATGTGATAGCAATCAGCCAATCACAAATGCATAGAATGTGCACCTTTTTAATGGAAGTAAATTGGAAAGTTGTTTAAAATTACATGCTGTATCTGAATCACGAAAATGTAATTTGACCCGAGTGTCCCTTTAAGTTTTGTTTTGCAAAATTGTGACTGAAACATAGTGCTTAGAGACTATAACTGTTTAACTTCGTGGCTCCTTCATTATGTGCAGTAATTATGCTCAATTAGTCCCTTGCAAAAGTTGAGTGGCCTCTTTCGTATTGCACTGTACCCTATGGTATTCTAGAGGGTAAAATAGATGAAATAATTAACACTTGATAAGGCCACCTGACGCAAGACAAACCCAATTGTGCCTTTTTTATGGCCCAATCAAAATGTGATGGCACAGTTTTGTTGATAAAAGTGGAAAGTATTCAGAGTTTTGGTTTCTCTTAGTGTATTGAAAGCTGCATTAAAGGGTTATGAAACCCAACATTTTTATTTCATTATTCAGATAGAGCATAGCATTTTAAACAACTTTCCAATTTACTTCTATTATCAGTTTTGCTTCATTCTCTTGGTATCCTTTACTGGGAGCTAGATGAAAACAACAGTAAGCTAATGAGGTATATTTATCCAGCCACCAATTAGCAGTTAGCTCTCAGCACCTGCTTTTCCACAAATGTTACAAAGAGAACAAAGCAAATTAGATAATAGAAGTAAATTGGAAAGTTTTTTTAAAAAAAATTGTATTCTTTAGCTGAATCTTAAAATAATCTTTTTAGGTTTCATGTCCCTTTTTTAAAGAAGTGCAATAAATTGCACATCGTTTACTTTCTACTTCTCTTTTCACCTCTCTCCTTTTAATCAATGAAAATGATCATTGCAGTGAGCAACATGTGTTTTTGTAGCAGTATTATTTCAGATTTGTTTAAAGGGACAGTAAACCTATTTTTTTTTTTTCTTTCATGATTCGGATAGAACATGCAATTTTAAGCAACTTTCGAATTCACTCCTATTATCACTTTTTCTTCGTTCTCTTGCTATCTTTATTTATTAAAGCAGGAATGTGATGCATAGGAGCCGGCCCATTTTTGGTTGAGAACCTGGGTTATGCTTGCTTATTGGTGAGTAAATGTAAGCCTCAAATAAGCAAGCGCTATCCATGGTGCTGAACCTAAAATGGGCTGGTTGCTAAGATTTTACATTCCTGCTTTTAAAATAAAGATAGCGAAGAAAATTTGATAATAGGAGTAAATTAGAAAGTTGATAAAAATGTAATACTCTATCTGAATCATGAAAGAGAAAATATTTGGGTTCAGTGTCCCTTTAAGACTTATAAAAATAATATGACTTTAGTAAAGTGACATGAAGTGGTTGGTGTTGAAAATTTCCAACTTTAGCAGTAAAATGGGTTTCTAATAGATGTTTCTACACCATCTTCCAATAACATAATATTCTAGGCCAGTGGTATACCAAAATGATGCCATTTTCATAAGTACCAGGGCTTGACAAATTGATATCAAACTTAAGAGCCATGCAGAAAATTATAGGGGTCAGCTAAAAAAATAGTTGGTAGCCAGGGAGAGGGTTTTGCATAGAGATGCAGAATAAAACAAAATAAACAAATGTAAAATTCTATTAGTTCTGATTCCCATGATTAGCTAGACCCTGATCTGTTCAATAATAAGTTGCTATTGCATATGTCAAGCACTCCACAAAAGCGCCCAGGCATCATATACTCCATAGTTGCCAACTGGCCCGTTCCCCAGTATAGTACCCCCAACACTAAGGTAGATGTGGCTTTCAATGTTACGCTACTATTACTCATTGCTTACTATATGTATGTTTCGCTCTGAAACTTGATCTGTGATATGTTGAAGTGTGTAGACAGGTGTCAGGTAAGTGGAAGCCATGTGATATATAATACCAGGGAGGGTAGGAGACAAACTGTGAATTTCAGTAGTGTTGCAAAGTTTGCAACATGTGCTATTTCCCCCATTAATACACCAAGGCTTTGCTGCAGGGGCTTAAAATATCAGGCTCTTCATGTGATGGGACTGGAATTCAGAGAACATAAAAAAAAATAAAAAAATCAAAGTTTACTGGGGCGTTTCTGGATCTATTAACCTACGGCCCACACTTAAGCAAACAGAAAAATGACTATTTACCTCATAAAATGTCACATACTTGTGAAAAAATTGTGTTTAGCAAAAGTAAAAAACAAATTCTCAGTATATCTACATATATTGTTTTCCATTCCAGCAGCCCCAGCATAGTAGTCAGCAGGACAAACATATCAAGGTAATATCATAGTCCAATTTCAGGTTGTGTAACATCTATATAAACTAGGGTGCTTTGTTTGGGGGCATGAGTGGGCCAAGCTATGCAAACTGTAAATGGGTGTGGCTCTACTGCAAAGTGTTCCTGGAAAATGTTTTAAAATGTTGACAACTATGATACTTATATTCAAATCTGACCAACTGGTTTAGTTGGTCAGATTTGAATATAAGTATCATAGTTATCAACATTTGAAAACAATTTCCAGGAACACATTTACAGTTTACTCTAATTGCAAACTTACTACAACTTTCACTAGTTAATGTGCATCACTAAGTTTGAGTTGTAGAAACTGCTTAGTAAGGTTCTCACTTAACAGTTTCTACAACTCAAACTTAGTGATGCACATTAACTAGTGAACAGTGTTGTAAGTTTGCAATTAGAGTAGACTGTGAATGTTTATTTTTGTGTACAGCTCCACTAAAAATACTTTTACTTGAGGAGTTTTAAACAAAAAAAATGTATTCATGATGGATGCAGGAGATGGTTGTAGGCTTATTTTTTTTTTTAAATGGGGCAACTGGCCAGGAGTGCAAACAAGGTCAGGGTTCATTAGGTCAAACTAGGTGAAAATGTTTTAGGGCGTGCAAGTCAATAAAAGTTTGTTTTATTGAAGGGAGAGAAGGTGAGAAGATGGTTTTTCAATGACATGTTGGTATTTACTCTTCATAGAGAATATACATGGAAGGGAGGCTTTTCACAGATGGTTGAGACTGTGAGGAATTTATAGCATAGTGCAGTATTGTGGGGGAGACACTAGGTGTTGAAAAACCGGGGCTTTTTTTAAGCATTGATAATTAGAATGAGAATGGCGCATTTGAGTCTTGCTAGTAGGTGAGTCAAGAGCTTAGAGAACTGATACAAGCAGTTGTTGGTGTAGCCATTTATCACAGTACATTATGATTTACTAATTGTTGTAAGTATTTTTTATTTTTTTTTGGATCAGAATTATAAGAGAATCCCACAAAGTGTAATTTTCTGTGATTTCAATTTTCACCTACTTTCATCTAATTTGTAAATTACATTTAGACGGGGGTGTATCAAAAGAATGATTTATGATCACAAGGTAAATAAACATTAAATCTGTATTATTTATGCAAACAAAAGGCATACAAAATAAATATGTTTTTTTTAAAAGATTTAAATAGTGGTTATGTTAGTACAATATTTAAGATTTTGCAAATCAAGGACAGCCCAGGGTTACACCTCTTGAAAACCCTGTTGATTATTTATTTCTTCTGCTGTGGCCATTTATAGAATGTGCACAACAAGTAGGCTTATTTCACAGCAAAAGCAGGGAAATAAATAAGTATATATGTGTAGATTGCACTGCAGTGCTGTTTTACTTTTCTTTTATGGGGTATCAGCATTTTGAGTCTTTGCAATTTTCAGTGGGATACCAATTTATATTTTTAGGGCTCAGCAAGACTGTTGAGGCGTTAAACACTTTTTTTTTAACTTTAAGATCCTGCTAAGGGTGTGTATATAAATACAGAGACATAGCTTGCATGCTCCTGTAATTTGTCAAGCCCTGGACTATAGAACAGCACAAGTTTTGGAATGGTGACTCTAGAACTTTGGCTACAATACACATTTTACAAAAATGCATGTTTTAAAACTTTTGTTTTTTGGTTTACATGTGTCATTATATGTGAATGCTTCCTTGTAGTGGTACTGCCTATGTTATCAGGGAAACTAAATTACCTTATCTGAAATGATTAAGATAAGCTACACTTACTGATAAGACTTTTTTTTAAGTCTGGTGCGGCCTGGTGGATTTGAGAAATGGAGATTGAACAGCTGGAGTTACTATGTGAACACAACTGTATGCTTTGGACTATTTCTAAATAATAAAATATAAGCAGCACTGGGTAGTCTATGTGAGATTTGTAATAAATACAGCTCACTTGCAAGACTAATTATCTAAGCCAGGGATAGTCAACTATGGGGCTTGTGGATTGTAAGAGAAAAAGTGCTTTTATTTCTGTACTGAACTATGGGGCCTCTCTATGTTATAACCCCCAAAAGCTTGTATAGGCCCCTATTTCACATGTAGCTACCCATGATGACAATTTAGCAAGGAGATCACAGCAGTGGTCATTTGGCTATTCTCAGTATTACAGTACTTCTAAAATCTAAGAAACAATTATTTATATACTGTATGTACAGTGTGTGTGTATATGTATGTGTGTATATATATATATATATATATATATATATATATATATATATATATAAATAATTTATTATTATTATTGTTTAAATTTTTTCACTGCTATCTCACATGCCATGAAATATAATTATAATAATGTCATATTGTGAATCAGCTGGGCCTTCTATTAAATTATATATATATATATATATATATATATATATATATATATATATATATATATATATATATATATATATTATTTGTGTGGGTCATTCACTGAAATTTGATTTACCATAGGGTTTAAATGTAGGTAGCAAAAAAGCTCAAAATTGGCTCAGCACTGGCCTGAAATTAGGCTTAGCAGCAAAGGGTTAAAGATAATATTCAAATACCCGTTACCATAATGCACAAAGTAAATAAACGTGTAGTTCAAATGTTTTTATGAACCAACAATAGTACCAGTTTTGAATACTGATGTATTATTTATCATGCCTTAAAGGGACAAAAATGTCAAAATAAAGTTTCATGATTCAATACAGCATGCAGTTTTAAAAGGTTTTTCAAGTTATGTCCATTATCAAATGTGATTTGTTGTTGTTTTTTTATTATCAAATCTGTCCTAGTGGTTGGAATGGGTAGCCAGATTTCAAATTGCTGAATACATAGGGGTCAATTTATCAAAGGCTTTGCCTGCCTTCTCCTTCCTTCTACTGCAGGTTCTCACAAGAGAACCTGCAGTCCGTATTTATGAAGCAGCAGTCATGAGACCGCTGTTTCCTAGCCTCTTCTCTTCCTCTTAGGTGGAGAGTCTCGTATGACCAGGGAGATTGACAGCTCCTGCCCGCGAGTGATTGGCTGTGTGCGGGTAGGGGGTGGCATTGCATGCAAGTGCAAAATAGCGATTGCGTGCAATGTTAAATTCCGCCAGGGGAATTCAGTCTGCCAGAGGCGAGCTGCGGCGGACAGGGGTGCATATGTATGTCCCTGTCTGCCGTAGATTGATAAATCAAGCCCATAGTGTCTGTTTACTTTTACAAGTTGACAACAGTTCTAAAACCTCAAGGCAAAGTAGTAATTGCAAAGATAGTCTTGTTTGAGGGAGTTTTTTTATGTTCTTTGTACTTATTGCATGTTTTAAGAGATAATGAATGAAAAAGATTGTTTTTTTTTTAGTTTAGAGGTGCTGAGTTAGATTTTATGAATCAGGATCCATAAAACATGTTGTAAAGGGAAAAAGTCCCAGTGCCATGATACCACATACTTTTGCAAGCCTATTTTTAGGCTTGGTCTTAAAATTTCTGAAATATTATGCAAAAAAGCTGTGATTTTTGGCAAAGTGACTAAAATATGTGCAAACTTTATTCCTGATTAGTCAAACTTAAAAGTGTTGTAAAAGGTAATAACACACATGCACTCTCATACAAAACACACCACACACACACTCTTCTACAACAAACACACAAGTCGCGACCCAGTAAACATGGTGTTGCGACCCAGTAATGGGTCCCAACTCGTGGTTCGAAAACCCTGCTCTAGGACACATTTCCTCCTCAATTACAAGTGCAACTAAGCAAAGCATGAAGTCAACTTGTATGTTAAAGGGATATGAAACCCATTTTATTTTGTTCATGATTCAGATAGAGCATGCAGTTTTAAGAAACTTTCTAATTTTACTTTTTATTTTCTTCGTTCTTTCGGTATCTTTTTATTTGAAAAAGCAGGAATGAAAGTTTAGGAGCCGGCCCATTTTTGTTTCAGCACCTGGGTAGCGCATTCTGATTGGTGGCTACAATTATATGTGGAGTGATTGAGTATAGACTTCTATGAGGTTTTTAGCATGAAACTCCAATGAAGAAAGTTAACTATGAATGGCAGTTTAATAGTTTATTCCAGACATTCCCAGTAACACAAGAGCAACAATGGGAGTGTGCTTTCTTAATATTGCTATAGGTGAGGGCAATGGTGGTCAGAGCAACACTGATTGAAGTTACAGTATTTTATACATATCTGATGTATATCAGACTAATAGAAGAATATGGGATGTTCTCTGACAAGATAATGTGAATGGAGAGCATTGCCTTGTGTCTAGGATTGTCAGAATGTGAGAGAATGTTGAAGTGGTGATCTTAGGGTAAGTGCAAGGATTTGGTAAACCTGGAGATGGAGCAGAGATGAATCAAGATACATTAGACATGGAGCTATAATGATGAGTAAGATAATTGGTCTAATCAAGTAGAAGGTCATATTTCAGATTATTAGGTGGGTAGTTGATATATACTAATTCATTAAAGTTATTTAGTATTCAACCAGGCTTATACAATTCTTGATGCCAACCACTCAGGAAATATAAATATATATATATATATATATATATATATATATATATATATATATATATATATATATATATATATAAAATCACACTTTGAAACTTGTGCACAACTTAGAGACGTAAAACGTTTGTGTATAGCATGTATCATCTTTAAGCACTGCATTACAAATGGTCTGCATACAAATAAATGTTTTAAAAGCATTTAAAGTGTAACATTTTGCAGTGTTTTGCAGTACCCTTTTAAAAGTAACATTTGGTTGCCAATAACAATCAGAACACTGCTTTTAATGCCTTTTGATTATTTTGGAAAATACATGTACAATAAATGGGCTAAACCACGGTTGTGTAGCATGCTTGTAGCATTGTTTTTAACTGGTTGATTTCCAGAAAGACCTGTACCTTTTTGATTACTTAGAACACCGGACAGCACTGATTTCATTAACTGGACCAAAAGAGATGATTTCACAAATTGTTTCCTTATCATTGTGGGTCAAGGGGTATGGTCTCTCATGAGCAGTGTAAGGTGTTTGTCAGCTTAGCATATGAGGTATTGAAGCCAGAAGTTAGGTTCATTTCTTTCTATCTGCTGCTGCACACAGAAAAACAAAGAGGATTGGCGATAACTGCTTTCCAGACAAAATTCTAGGACATTTTATTGGTTAAATTAATACCCAGATTTGTAGATGTCCAGGCCTAGTATATCCTATTTTAGAGGTGCACGTTAACACATTTGTTCATTTCTGCTTATGCAACATTGAAGTCTAGTGTATTGGTGGGGAAAAAGGCATCAGCTGTGGAAAGAACAGCAAGAGACTGATTTAAAGGGACATTAAACTCCTGAGTACAGCCCAGTAGATTGGTTATTACTCACCATGTGAGTGTTTTCCTACTGTACCTGCAGCTGTCTTTTAGCCATTCTCCCATTACAGAAGCCAGTTGGTAAATCTCTGCATCTTTACACTGGGTGCTGCCATCTTGTAGTGCTCGTATTGTTGCATCCTGTAACATAAGCAGTGCACGTTTGGCTTTTTGACAGCTGTACCTTTCACTTAGGATTTCCAATTTTGTGGGGGTTTTTTAACACAGTTTAAAAGTTACATAATAAATACAAAAAATGCATTAGTAGTAGAGAGAAATGCAGCCA
Organism: Bombina bombina; assembly: GCF_027579735.1. Classification (NCBI taxonomy): domain Eukaryota; kingdom Metazoa; phylum Chordata; class Amphibia; order Anura; family Bombinatoridae; genus Bombina; species Bombina bombina. The sequence continues at coordinate 557,154,685 of NC_069500.1, forward strand.
CTGCAAAAAGGTACAGCTCCTACTCTGTATTGTGCAATGAAGTGCTAAGTAATGCTGGTCAAGAAGACAATAATATCACAGATCTGTTTATGTGCACTGCTTCAGTCACACTGTGCAAGAATACTTAAACTCCAAAATGGTGGCACCCAGTATGAAGATGCAGTTTAGAGACTTAAAAGTGCAATAAGGAAATGCTTGAAGGACCACTGAATGCAGTAGAATTGCATAATTAACAACTACATAATCAAAAGACAATGCAAAAACACTTACTCTGAATTTCAAAAGTACATTTTTATTTTGGCAAATTTATTTTTCTCTCCCATTTTCCGGCCCCCAGTATCATGTGACAGACATCAGCTAATCACAGACTAGTATACGTATACTTATCCCAACCTCAAGCTCTACGCCGACTTCTGACTTCTCCATCCCTGTTGACGGCATCACCATTTCCCCATCGCCCCAAGTCCGCTCCCTCTGAGTCACACTTGACTCAAACCTATACTTCGTCCCCCATATCCAATCGCTTTTTTCATCCTGCCGCAATCTACGAAATATTTCCAAAATTCGCCCTTTTCTGAGCGCTGACACCACAAAGCAAATAATCCACTCCCTTGTTATCTCCCGACTTGACTACTGCAATAACCTACTCGCCTTCCTCTTTCCCGCCTCTCCCCCCTTCAATCCATCCTAAATGCCTCTGCCAGGCTGATCCACCTTTCCTGTCGATCTGTATCTGCTGCACCTCTCTGTGAATCCCTTCATTTGCTCCCCATTCACAGCAGAATTAAATTCAAAATTCTCACCCTTACATACAAAACTCTCACCAACGCCGCTCCCCTCTAGCTATTCTCTCTAATACACAAGTATACTCCAGCCCGTCCACTAAGATCCCACAATGACCTGCTCCTTGCATCCGCAACTATCACCTCCTCTCATGCTAGACTGCAGGACTTCCTCTCGTGCAGCACTTACCCTCTGGAACACTCTCCCTCGTGCTGTCAGGTTTTGCCCTAATCTTTTGTCCTTTAAATGCTCCCTGAAGACTTTTCTGTTCAGAGAAGCCTACCACCCAACTCAATAATAAATTAATTTCACTTACCTAACATTTTACTCATCTAACTCTGTATTAGCATCCTTCTCAATCTTGCAGTCCTCACCTCCTGTTTCTCAACCTCCTACCCTTCTAGATTGTAAGTTCCCACAGGAATAGGGACCTCAATCCCTCCTGTATGTGTTTGTAAATTTTGTCCTGTATCTTACAAGTCTTGTATTGTTTTATTTAAATGAATTATATCCATGGACAGCGCTGCAGAATATGTTGGCGCTTAATAAATAAAGTATAATAATAAAAATAATAAAATAATAAACATTTGATAATGGAAGTAAATTGGAAAGTGCCTTTAAAACTGATACTCTTTCTCAATCATAAAAGTTTATTTTGACTTGAGTGTCACTTTTTAAAAGGCATGCAATTTTAAACAACTTTCCAATTTACTTTTATAATCAAATTTGCTTTCTTTTCTTGGTATTCTTTGTTGAAAGCTAAACCTAGGTAGACTTGTATGCTAATTTCTAAGCCCTTGATGGACACCTCCTTATCTCCGTTCATTTGGTGAGTTGTTCACAGCTAGACAGCATTAGTTCATGTGTGTTATATGGATAACATTGTGCTCACTCTTGTGGAATTATTTATGCATCTGATTGGCTCTGTCAAAAAGACTGAAATAAGGGGCAGTCTGAGGAGGCTTAGATGCAAGGTAATCACAGAGGTAAAAAGTATATTAATATAAAAGACCGTGTTGGTTATGCAAAACTGGGGAATGGGTAATAAAGGGCTTAGCTATCTTTTTAAAAAATAACAATTTTGGAGTAGACTGTCCCTTTTAAATACAGGGGTCGGCAAACTATGACCCCTGGGTCAAATTCAGCCCACCCCTTGTTTTTATCCAGCCTGCTAAATTTAAGGCCCTAAATATGGGATAACTTCATGGTAATTGGCATAATATTGTCAAGCTTCATTGTAATTGGCAATGTGCTGCCCATCAATATCATGGTAAGGGTAAGCAGAGTGGGTCACACTGTGCTTCTGAGTTCCAGTCTCAGCAGAAAGCGCTAGCATGTGAGGTGCAGGGAGAGAGTAGGTTTTGCATAGAAGATTGTTACCCAAGAACTGCGGTTCCTGCTGGGCCACATATTGTGAGAAGATCGGGTATCTCTTATCGCTATCCCTAGGAAGCGCACAAACCATATTATAATGATACCCTATCATTAACAGTGTAACAAAACAGTGCTGAGTGATATAATAAATAAATGTACAATATAAGTAATAAGATACAGTTTGAACAATATGATACTGTGTGATAAAACTTGTTTAGTCAAAATGACTGTTGCACTAAGTTTGTATGTAGCAGAGGCATCTCAACTTTTACCACCAGCGTAGTCAGTCTGAGAATGTGAGAAAAAAGCAAGGGGTGTCTCATAGTGTAACCACTCTATAGACAACAATCAATATAATAAGAATTACACTCACAATTTTTATTTATTTTAATCGTGGATTGGATATATGCTTATCCCACTTTGCTGACACCTTCAGAGTGTGTTTGAGCCCTGTGACGGCTTCACAGTTCCGGTTGCACACATAGTTTGGTTTGAGGACCGACTGAGGAGGTCGAGACCCGCGGTCAGAGCTGCAATCACGCAACGTCAGTGAGCTGACCAATGCGAGTGTCAGCCTGCTCTGCCAGCACATTTTTCACTTAAAGTGCAACACTAAACTGTGAGTGTGCTTCTTATCATCATATTGATTGTTATCTATAGAGCGGTTACTCTATGAGGTGTCCCTTTGTTCTTTGATCTCAGGTCTGCACAGTGAGAGAGGTAAGGCTTGTGGGACTGTTGCCCTATATAGATTCTTGACAAAATCTGCAGTTCCTAGCTGGTCACCTATGGTTGGAACGTACTGCTCTACAAACTGGTGCCATTTTTAGATAACCTTAAAGGGATACTGAACCCACATTTTTTCTTTTATGATTTAGATAGAGCTTGTAATTTTAAAGGGACAGTGACGTCATAATTAGACATTTATGATTTAGACAGAGCATACCATTTTAAACCACATTTCAATTTACTTCTATTATTTAATTTGCTTTCTTCTTGTGTTATCCTTTGCTGAAAGGTTTATCTAGCAAAGCTCAGGAGCAGCAAAGAACCTAGGTTCATTTATATGCCTAATTGTTATTGGCTCACCCATGTGTTCAGTTAGAAATCAGTAGTGCATTGCTGCTCCTTCAACATATTATACTATGAGAATGAAGCAAATCTGATAATAGTTAACTGGAAAAATGTTTAATATTTTATGTTCTACCTAAATCATGAAATTATTTTTTTGGGGGTTTCATGTCCCTTTAAGCAACTTTCTAATTTACTCCTATTATCAATTTTTATTCCTTCTGTAAGTATCTTTATTTGAAAAAGCAGGAATGTAAGCTTACAAGCTGGCCCATCTTTGATTCAGCACCTGGGTAGCGCTTGCTGAAGCTCTATCTGAATCATGAAAGAAATGGTTTCAGTATCCCTTTAAGACATGTTCCACCCATATCAGGCTGTGAACTGTTTGTTTGTTTGTTGTTGTTTTTTTTGGGGGGGGGGTTCTGAGTTTTGAGTTCCCTCTTCAGTGCTGAGTTACTGTTACATTTACCTGACCACATTTTGTACCCTGCAGCCTTGAGTTACCTCTCAAATATAATTAATTGTTATAACTCGGTAGTGTTTATTACCAGTGCAGTCCCATCTTGTCAGTAAGTACCTACCTAATTAAAGGGACAGTCTACACCTTAGTCATTGTTAAGCCTTACCTTAAAGGGACAGTATACACTCATTTTCATATAACTGCATGTAATAGACACTACTATAAAGAATAAGATGCACAGATACTGATATAAAAATCCAGTATAAAATGGTTTAAAAACTTACTTAGAAGCTGTCAGTTTGGCTCTGTTGAAAAGGTAGCTGGAAAGCCCACTGCAAGTGGGAAATAAGACACTCCCCCCTCCCCCTTCTTTTGCATATGAAAAGACCCTTTACACAAACAGGAGCAAGCTGGAGAAGGTAGCTGACAGTATTCAAATAAAACTTTGGGGCTTGGTTAGGAGTCTGAAAATCAGAGCAATGTTATTTAAAAATAAGCAAAACTATACATTTATTTTAAAACAAAAACTTTATGGGCTATATAAATAGATCATCTACAAAACATTTATGCAAAGAAAAAATGAGTGTATAATGTCCCTTTAAGCTGCAAATAGCCTCCTGCACCACTTTCTATACCATGTATAGGGTTGCCACCTCGGCCATGTTTTCCTGGACACTTATGAGTTACACATGCTGCAGGGTGTTCAGAGGGAAACATGCATTGTGCTGCTGGACAGCAAAAAAATAGTGATCCTGGACAGCATTATTCATGTTCCTCCCTGCAGCATGTGTAACTCATAAGTGTCCAGGAAAACATGGCCGAGGTGGCAACCCTAACCATGTAGCATGAACGGTAAAACAGTGATTTTAAAATGAATATTATTATTTCTGGCCATTTTGAAATAGCTGCCAAGCTCCACCCACTGATGACATCATGATCTGGGCTGCATTAAAGGTTTACTAGTTACAAAAGACTCACTAGTTAGATTCAACAGACTGTCAATGCTATTCAGCAGAGTGCTAATGTCATCAGTTGGCATTTCAAAGTGTCCAAACACAATATTCATTTGAAAACAACTTTGTAACCGTTCCTGCTGCATTATAGAGAAAGTGTGCAAGAGGCTATTTGCAGCTTAATCAAAAGTAAGCCTTTTAGATGACTATGGTATACTGTCCCTTTATTATCCTCGGTTTTTGCCTCATGGCCCACTCAGCCTAAAATATTTTCGATGTGGTTTACAGGAATAATTTGCTGACCTCTTCTCTGATATGACAGCATATTGTACTTTGCTTGCATATAACTGTTTACCTTATGCAAAAGTTCTCAGGATTAGTCAAAGCTTCTTTTGTGTTTACATCAAACTAGGGCTGCATGATTAATCGCATGATGCGATTATTTGCGATTTTAAATTGCCACGATTTCAAATTGCGGGAGTATATGTTTTTTCTCCAACATTGGTGTGTCCGGTCCACGGCGTCATCCTTACTTGTGGGATATTCTCTTCCCCAACAGGAAATGGCAAAGAGTCCCAGCAAAGCTGGTCACATGATCCCTCCTAGGCTCCGCCCACCCCAGTCATTCTCTTTGCCGTTGCACAGGCAACATCTCCACGGAGATGGTTAAGAGTTTTTTGTAGTTTTATTCTTCTATCAAGTGTTTGTTATTTTAAAATAGTGCTGGTATGTACTATTTACTCTGAAACAGAAAAGGATGAAGATTTCTGTTTGTATGAGGAAGATGATTTTTAGCAGACAGTAACTAAAATCGATTGCTGTTTCCACACAGGACTGTTGAGATGAAGTAACTTCAGTTGGGGGAAACAGTTAGCAGTCTTTTCTGCTTAAGGTATGACTAGCCATATTTCTAACAAGACCATGTAATGCTGGAAGGCTGTCATTTCCCCTCATGGGGACGGGTAAGCCATTTTCTTAGTTAAACATAAAAGAATAAAGGGCTTCAAAAAGGGCTTAAAAACTGGTAGACATTTTTCTGGGCTAAAACAATTGCTTTACTAGGCATATTATGCAGATTCTAACTAATTATTGGTATTATAATCTTGGGGAACGTTTAGAAAAACGGCAGGCACTGTGTTGGACACCTTTTTCAGATGGGGGCCTTTCTAGTTATAGACAGAGCCTCATTCTGGGACTGTATAGGGGTTAAATGTAAAAACGGCTCCGGTTCCGTTAATTTAAGGGTTAAAGCTCTGAAATTTGGTGTGCAATACTTTTAATGCTTTAAGACACTGTGGTGAAATTTTGGTGAATTTTGAACAATTCCTTCATACTTTTTCACATATTCAGTAATAAAGTGTTTTCAGTTTGAAATTTAAAGTGACAGTAACGGTTTTATTTTAAAACGTTTTTTGTGCTTTGTTGACAAGTTTAAGCCTGTTTAACATGTCTGTACCATCAGATAAGCTATGTTCTATATGTATGAAAGCCAATGTGTCTCCCCATTTAAATTTATGTGATAATTGTGCCATAGTGTCCAAACAAAGTAAGGACAGTAATGCCACAGATAATGATATTGCCCAAGATGATTCCTCAAATGAGGGGAGTAAACATGATACTACATCATCCCCTACTGTGTCTACACCAGTTATGCCCACACAGGAGGCCCCTAGTACATCTAGTGCGCCAATACTTATTACCATGCAACAATTAATGGCTGTAATGGATAACTCCATAGCAAATCTTTTATCCAAAATGCCTACTTATCAGAGAAAGCGCAATTGCTCTGTTTTAAACACTGAAGAGCAAGAGGACGCTGATGATAACTGTTCTGACATACCCTCACACCAATCTCAAGGGGCCATGAGGGAGGTTTTGTCTGATGGAGAAATTTCAGATTCAGGAAAAATTTCTCATCAAGCTGAACCTGATGTTGTGACATTTAAATTTAAATTAGAACATCTCCGCGCACTGCTTAAGGAGGTGTTATCTACTCTGGATGATTGTGACAATTTGGTCATTCCAGAGAAATTATGTAAGATGGACAAGTTCCTAGAGGTTCCGGTGCCCCCCGACGCTTTTCCTATACCCAAGCGGGTGGCGGACATAGTAAATAAAGAGTGGGAAAGGCCCGGCATACCCTTTGTTCCCCCCCCTATATTTAAGAAATTATTTCCTATAGTCGACCCCAGAAAGGACTTATGGCAGACAGTCCCCAAGGTCGAGGGGGCGGTTTCTACTCTAAACAAACGCACTACTATTCCTATCGAAGATAGTTGTGCTTTCAAAGATCCTATGGATAAGAAATTAGAGGGTTTGCTTAAAAAGATTTTTGTACAGCAAGGTTACCTTCTACAACCAATTTCATGCATTGTTCCTGTCACTACGGCAGCATGTTTCTGGTTTGAGGAACTAGAAAAATCGCTCAGTAAAGAATCTTCGTACGAGGAGGTTATGGACAGAGTTCAAGCACTTAAATTGGCTAACTCTTTTGTTTTAGATGCCGCTTTGCAATTAGCTAGATTAGCGGCGAAAAATTCAGGGTTTGCTGTCGTGGCGCGCAGAGTGCTTTGGCTAAAGTCTTGGTCAGCGGATGTGTCTTCCAAGACAAAATTGCTTAACATTCCTTTCAAAGGTAAAACATTATTTGGACCTGATTTGAAAGAGATTATTTCAGACATCACTGGGGGAAAGGGCCACGCCCTCCCACAGGATAGGTCTTTTAAGGCTAATAATAAGCCTAATTTTCGTCCCTTTCGCAGAAACGGACCAGTCTCTAATTCTGTATCCTCTAAGCAAGAGGGCAATACTTCACAACCCAAACCAGCCTGGAAACCAATGCAAGGCTGGAACAAGGGTAAGCAGGCCAAGAAGCCTACCACTGCTACCAAAACAGCATGAAGGGATAGCCCCCGATCCGGGACCGGATCTAGTGGGGGCAGACTTTCTCTCTTTGCTCAGGCTTGGGCAAGAGATGTTCAGGATCCTTGGGCGCTAGAAATAGTTTCTCAAGGTTATCTCCTGGAATTCAAGGAACTACCCCCAAGGGGAAGGTTCCACAGGTCTCAATTATCTTCAAACCAAATAAAGAAACAGGCATTCTTACATTGTGTAGAAGACCTGTTAAAGATGGGAGTGATACATCCAGTTCCAATAAGAGAACAAGGAATGGGATTTTATTCCAATCTGTTCATAGTTCCCAAAAAAGAGGGAACATTCAGACCAATTTTGGATCTAAAGATCCTAAACAAATTTCTCAGGGTACCATCGTTCAAAATGGAAACTATTCGAACGATCCTACCTACTATCCAGGAAAATCAATTTATGACTAACGTGGATTTAAAGGATGCGTACCTACATATTCCTATCCACAAGGAACATCATCAGTTCCTAAGGTTCGCTTTTCTGGACAAGCATTACCAGTTTATGGCACTTCCATTTGGATTAGCCACTGCTCCAAGGATTTTCACAAAGGTACTAGGGTCCCTTCTAGCGGTTCTAAGACCAAGGGGCATTGCAGTAGTACCTTACTTGGACGATATCCTGATTCAAGCGTCGTCCCTGTCAAAAGCAAAGGCTCATACGGACATCGTCCTAGCCTTTCTCAGATCTCACGGATGGAAGGTGAACAAAGAAAAAAGTTCTCTGTCCCCGTCAACAAGAGTTCCCTTCTTGGGAACAATAATAGATTCCTTAGAAATTAGGATTTTTCTGACAGAGGTCAGAAAATCAAAACTTCTAAGCTCTTGTCAAGTACTTCATTCTGTTCCTCGTCCTTCCATAGCGCAGTGCATGGAAGTAATAGGATTGATGGTTGCAACAATGGACATAGTTCCTTTTGCACGAATTCATCTAAGACCATTACAACTGTGCATGCTCAGACAGTGGAATGGGGATTATACAGACTTGTCTCCGACGATTCAAGTAGATCAAAAGACCAGAGATTCACTCCATTGGTGGCTGACCCTGGACAATCTGTCACAGGGAATGAGCTTCCGCAGACCAGAGTGGGTCATTGTCACGACCGACGCCAGCCTAGTGGGCTGGGGCGCGGTCTGGGAATCCCTGAAAGCTCAGGGTCTATGGTCTCGGGAAGAGTCTCTTCTCCCGATAAACATTCTGGAACTGAGAGCGATATTCAATGCTCTCAGAGCTTGGCCTCAACTAGCAAAGGCCAAATTCATAAGGTTTCAGTCAGACAACATGACGACCGTTGCATATATCAATCATCAGGGGGGAACAAGGACTTCCCTGGCGATGAAAGAAGTGACCAAGATAATTCAATGGGCGGAGGATCACTCCTGCCACTTGTCTGCGATCCACATCCCAGGAGTGGAAAATTGGGAAGCGGATTTTCTGAGTCGTCAGACATTCCATCCGGGGGAGTGGGAACTCCATCCGGAAATCTTTGCCCAAATAACTCAATTATGGGGCATTCCAGACATAGATCTGATGTCGTCTCGTCAGAACTTCAAGGTTCCTTGCTACGGGTCCAGATCCAGGGATCCCAAGGCGACCCTAGTAGATGCACTAGTAGCACCTTGGACCTTCAACCTAGCTTATGTATTCCCACCGTTTCCTCTCATCCCCAGGCTGGTAGCCAGGATCAATCAGGAGAGGGCCTCGGTGATCTTGATAGCTCCTGCGTGGCCACGCAGGACTTGGTATGCAGACCTGGTGAATATGTCATCGGCTCCACCATGGAAGCTACCTTTGAGACAGGACCTTCTTGTTCAGGGTCCATTCGAACATCCGAATCTGGTTTCCCTCCAACTGACGGCTTGGAGATTGAACGCTTGATTTTATCAAAGCGTGGGTTTTCAGATTCTGTAATAGATACTCTGATTCAGGCTAGAAAGCCTGTAACTAGAAAAATTTACCATAAAATATGGAAAAAATATCTGTTGGTGTGAATCTAAAGGATTCCCATGGAACAAGATAAAAATTCCTAAGATTCTATCCTTTCTACAAGAAGGTTTGGAGAAAGGATTATCTGCAAGTTCTCTGAAGAGATAGATCTCTGCTTTATCTGTTTTACTTCACAAAAGACTGGCAGCTGTGCCAGATGTTCAAGCATTTGTTCAGGCTCTGGTTAGGATCAAGCCTGTTTACAGACCTTTGACTCCTCCCTGGAGTCTAAATCTAGTTCTTTCAGTTCTTCAAGGGGTTCCGTTTGAACCCTTACATTTCGTAGATATTAAGTTATTATCTTGGAAAGTTTTGTTTTTGGTTGCAATTTCTTCTGCTAGAAGAGTTTCAGAGTTATCTGCTCTGCAGTGTTCTCCGCCCTATCTGGTGTTCCATGCAGATAAGGTGGTTTTGCGTACTAAGCCTGGTTTTCTTCCGAAAGTTGTTTCCAACAAAAATATTAACCAGGAGATAGTTGTACCTTCTTTGTGTCCGAATCCAGTTTCAAAGAAGGAACGTTTGTTACACAATTTGGACATAGTCCGTGCTCTAAAATTCTATTTAGAGGCTACTAAAGATTTCAGACAAACATCTTCCTTGTTTGTTGTTTATTCTGGTAAAAGGAGAGGTCAAAAAGCGACTTCTACCTCTCTTTCCTTTTGGCTTAAAAGCATTATCCGATTGGCTTATGAGACTGCCGGACGGCAGCCTCCTGAAAGAATCACAGCTCACTCCACTAGGGCTGTGGCTTCCACATGGGCCTTCAAGAACGAGGCTTCTGTTGACCAGATATGTAAGGCAGCGACTTGGTCTTCACTGCACACTTTTGCCAAATTTTACAAATTTGATACTTTTGCTTCTTCGGAGGCTATTTTTGGGAGAAAGGTTTTGCAAGCCGTGGTGCCTTCCATTTAGGTGACCTGATTTGCTCCCTCCCTTCATCCGTGTCCTAAAGCTTTGGTATTGGTTCCCACAAGTAAGGATGACGCCGTGGACCGGACACACCAATGTTGGAGAAAACAGAATTTATGCTTACCTGATAAATTACTTTCTCCAACGGTGTGTCCGGTCCACGGCCCGCCCTGGTTTTTTAATCAGGTCTGATGAATTATTTTCTCTAACTACAGTCACCACGGTATCATATGGTTTCTCCTATATATATTTCCTCCTGTCCGTCGGTCGAATGACTGGGGTGGGCGGAGCCTAGGAGGGATCATGTGACCAGCTTTGCTGGGACTCTTTGCCATTTCCTGTTGGGGAAGAGAATATCCCACAAGTAAGGATGACGCCGTGGACCGGACACACCGTTGGAGAAAGTAATTTATCAGGTAAGCATAAATTCTGTTTTTTTTTTTTATATAAAAATGTGTTCTGTTTCTGATCTCAGTAGCAGACGATCAATCTATGGGCTAGATTTATCAAAGCTGAGGCGTACAGGGGCACTTATACGCGCCCCTGTACGCCTCAGCTCGCCTGTGGCGGGGCGAAATTACCCGTAGGTAGGCAATTTTGCGCTTGCGTGCAATCCCGCCCCCTGCCCGCGCACAGCCAATCACGCTCAGGCAGGAGCTGTCAATCTCCTCGGTCGGACTCGACCAAGGAGATTGAATTTCGCCACCTTAGAGGTGGCGAAGAGATTATGGAAGCAGCGGTCTGGTGACCGCTGCTTGATAAATCACGGCGAGCAAGTTCTTGTGAGAACTTGCAGCTGTAGAGGCTTGATAAATCGAGCCCTATGTCTAAAAGCAGAGCCCATGCAGGAGAGTGAAGAGGAGTGAAAGTCACTTACTTATATTTCCCCCTAGGGACGTCTGCAGTCTGAAACTTAGGGTATGTACTACGGCTGCACGATTAATCGCATGATGCGATTAATTGCGATTTTTAAATCTCAGCAGTATGCAATTTTTTTATATATATAAAACAAAAATCTCAATGCAGTACAGCCACATGGGAGGATTTTTTTTTTCTCCAAAAGAATTGCATATTTCCACGATTTTAAAATCACGATTAATCGCATCAAGCGATTTAATCTTGCAGCCCTACATCAAACAATACATACAGGTCCAATTTGGTAATACACAATGCAATTGGGCCCAGTAACTTCTAGTTACACCACGTGATGACTCTGAATGTTTTAGTATACTCTATATTTATTGGAGTCACACACACAAAAAAATGACGTCTTCCAGATGCATGAATCAACGGATCCATTTGTTTAGTTTATGCTGTACAACTGATGTCTAGATTAGTGCTGGCTGGACAAAGCGGAGGGAGATTTGTCTGGTTTCCACAATGCCATGTTTATATTTCATTTGGTTTTCTCCTTCAAAGCTGACCTTCTTTTGACCTACTGTAGTTGCATCCACACAAGATGCAAACTTGAATTAATTTCAAAATTACTTTTAACGTCTTGACTAGTACTTGCATAACTCTTCTGCTCCTGAGCACATTAAGATTGTCTTAAAAATCGTAGCTAAACTAAATGTGATGTTTAGAATTCCTCCTATTGTAATGTTTAGGGAAGTAAAATATATTTTTATTTTTTTACATATAAATGCAATCATTTGTTAGCGTCCACAAACAGGACAGTGGGAACTGTCTTTATCAGTCAGTAGCCACTGGCTAGTGCACAAGCTTATACTTCCTGTTAGTGTCAAAATCAAAGGATATAAAGGATACATCTTCCACTTTCCATAATTATTAAAGGAATAGTCTAATCAAAAGTAAACTTTCTTCATTCAGATAGACACAGTGTTTCCCAACTGAGGACCCTCAAGTACCCCCAACAGGCCTGGGTTTCATTATAGCTGAACCAGTGCATAGGTGAAGTTATCAGCTGATCAGTAACCAACTTGCTCTCATCCATCAGCTGATTATTTCACCTGTGCTCTAGTTCAGCTATATTGAAAACCAGGACTGTTGGGGGTACTTGAGGACCGTGGTTGGGAAAGCATGCAACTTTCTTATTTAATCCTATTGTAATTTTTTTTGTTCTCTTGCTATCTTTATTTGAATGTAAGCTTAGAAGCCAACCCATTTTTAGTTCAGCACCTAGGTAGAGCTTGCTGATTGGTGGCTACATCTAAACTCTAATCAGAAAGCACTACCTAGGCGCTGAACCAAAAATGGGTTGGCTCCTATGCTTACATTCTTGCTTTTTCAAATAAAGCTAACACGAGAACGGGGAAAAATTGATAAAAGAAGTAAATTCGAAAGTTGCTTAAAATTGCATGCTCTATCTGAACCAGGAAAGTTTAATTTGGACTAAACTATTACTTTTAAAGGTCCACTAAATGCAGTAGATAATAAAATAACAATGCAATAACATATAGCTTTTTTTTTTCTTCTGGAAAATGTATTCCCCCCCCATTTTCTGTCCCCCTGTATCATGTGACAGCAATAAGCCAATCACAAACTAGTATGCGTATACCATGTAAGCTTGTGCACATGCTCACTAGGAGCTTGTTCCCCAAAAAATGGTGTATATAAAAAGACTGTGCAAAATGTAATAATGGAAGTAAATTGGAAAGTGTCATAAAACTGCATGCTCTTTCTAAATCATAAAAGTTTATACTGACTTGAGTGTTCCTTTTTTAAGGGTGCCCACATTTCCCCATAACAAATAAACAAACATATTTTTTAGAAGAATCTTTTATTGAAATGTTGATCAAGTGACTTTTCATCAGTTTGTCGATAGAAATAGTTCTGCTGTACACCGACATATTGCATTTCTGGTTTTGACTATGGATTGGAGAATAAATGACAACCTTGTGACATTTCCTGATATCCCTTTCAGGTCCTAAAACTAAGCAAATAACCTCATCAAAATCCTTTCCCTTAAATATATGCTGCATTGCCAGCTTTTTGCACAGGTTCCTTCATAGAAGCTAAAAAATGCTCTGATTACACATCGGCCATGCTCTTCATCCCCACACTCTTTGTTAACTGAGGCTCCAGGTTTTTAATTGAACAAGCACTCACGACTTGTGTAAATAAGCAATAAGTAAACGTGTGCATTCATATAGCTTTTTTTTTTTCTTCCCCTTCTGAAATCATTGCTTAAGGGCTTCTGGCCCCCAGCTCAGGAATCCAGACCGAAAATGCCAGAAGTATTACACAGAGAAGGCTTGCAATGTAAACAGTGCTCTCTGCCATAAGAGCAGGGTGGTCCTTTTTTTTCACTTATAAGGAGGGGGGGGGGGGGGAGAAGAGGGAAAAAAATGCCTCTGCTCACAGCACAGTAGTTGTAGTGTTTTTATTTGTGTTTTTGGCTGCACAGTTTTTTTTAGCTACAGTGAGGGAGTACAGATGTATTAATATTTTGGACTGGCAGAGGCCAGCATCTGAAACGGAGAATGTGGTTTGGATGCCGTTGCTTGCTTTGGCTTTAATATATCAGTATTAGAAGTATGTCTGGGGAAATCTGTACATGCATGCACATGTATACAATTCTGTTATTGATGCACAGTATACTAGTGCTATAGGAATGCAGAACAATGCTAATAAGCAGTGGGAATCCTTGAAAGATTGCCACACACCATGCAAAGCTTGTTGATATCCAGATGTTCACCAGTGGGTCGTGATAGACTGGGACCACAGACTTTGTGAAATATTCCAAAAGAACTGCATACTTTGCCATTTCTCTTAGCTGGAGAAATGAGTAATAATGCTGGAATAGACATTTTGCTAGCATTCGCCTGATTAGTGCATTGGACATTTTTACAGAACAGCTGGAAAGGAAGTTTGAGGATGTCAGGCTGAAAAAAGAAAAAAGAGTCTATTCTAGAACATTGCTGACTTTGTGTGTAAAGAGAGGCAAATATGAGAGAAATAGAAACCTAACTATGGTATTTTGGAGTACAGGTCTAGTGCTGACTCTGCTTTTGTTAATTGGTGAGGCAACTTTTTGAATCTGCAAATGTTGCTCTGTGGTATTTGGATTCGCCTGTAAAAAAGACCACACTAAGCATATGACTAGCCAGACTGTGTGTAGGTGGGGTGCATACTCCATTTTGTTTGCCACCAACTCGCTACCACCTTCTTTCTGTCCAGCTGCTGTTTCTGCAGTGCTTTTAGCTTACACAAAACCAAACGCATTTGCCAGGCAGATGGGGAAGACGTCCTCAAACAGGATCCCTGTCACATTGTGCGCGTGTGTATTTTTATCAGCCATAACTAACTGATAATTTGTTAGTAGTCAAGATATTGACTCCACTAGTTATAAAAATTATGGATACTCTTCTTTGGACAGTTGTGTGTGTCTTTTTTTTTTTTTTTTTTAAATTGAGCATATTATGATCAAAGGTCGTATACATTTTTTGGGTCTATAATTATTTAAAAGTTGATTGCCACCCAACTGCTGTCTTATCAACACTTAAAGGGATACTGAACCCAAGTTTTTTCTTTTTGGATGAATGTATCCACCAATCGGCAAGGACAACCCAGGTTGTTAAAAAAAATGAGCCGGCATCTAAACTAACATTCTTGCATTTCAAATAAAGATACCAAGAGAATAAAGAAAATTTGATTATAGGAGTAAATTAGAAAGTTGCTTAAAATTTCATGCTCTATCTGAATCACAAATGAAAAAAATTGGGTTCAATGTCCCTTTAAGGTATTTTTTACTTTTAAGGAAAAGTAAATATAGAATCATTTTGATCAATAAGGGGTTGAAATATTTTATGGTAAGCAAAATAACAGAATACACATATGTTAATTTAAATACCAAAAGTAAAACTACTTCCCAACCCTTCCTATATCATTTCATTTCAGCAAATCTGAGAAAATGGGCTCATTCTTTGATACCACAACTATTTTGACACATTTGATAACCACTGTTAGATGTCTTTCAAACATCATTAGAGTGTTCCTTTAAGGAAATATGTGGGGAAATGTGTCCACTCAGTTGTTCCTAAGGTACGAAACTCAGAACTTAGCTCTCCCTAAAACTTTGTTTTCTATATAACATAACAGCCAAAGGAAAACTGACTTAATTTTAGATAATGAATTTGAGTGTGCTACCAATTTTATTTTTAAATTGTGGTATGCTGATAAACTATTTTCAACATTCTGAATTCACACTTGACACCTCCCCAGTAAATCCTTACAGTTTAAATATATCAGACTTAAACATTTATTTCATAATTGGGGCTTTACTCCTAAAATCACATGTCCTAAAACACTTTGGGAGCAAACATGGAGGGAGGCAAATTATGTGGGCCATTATCTATTTGTTATAACCTAATGGAGGGGGCTTGACCTGGGCAGTCAAATCCAGTGTATCTCCCTGAAGCAAAAAACACACTGCTGACCAAAAAGACCATCCACTGTGTGACACTATATGAAATCTGATATAAGGTACCTTCTTGTCCATGGTCATGGTGGTCATGTCCATATCTACCACCACTATGGTAGACTTGTTACCAGTTACTGCCTGAATTCCAGGTAAAGATTCATCAGGGCCGAGAGACTACACTTTTACACTGTGGAACCCCTGCACTACAGAAGCCATAAGGATATTTTTTGTATCTATTTATAGGGGTCAAATTGGCGATAGCTCAGTTCTTGCAAAAATTGGCATTCCCTGAGAGAGAGAGAGAGAGAGAAGTAGTGTCTATTACATGCAGTTATATGAAAATGAGTGTATACTGTCCCTTTAAGCAACTTTCTAATTTACTCCTATTATCAATTTTTCTTTGTTCTCTTGGTATCTTTATTTAAAAAGAAGGAATGTAAGTTTAGTAGCCAGCCTATTTTTGGTTCAGCAATGCTTGTTGATTGGTTGCTACATTTCGGTTTTATATCCCTTTAAGAAGTAGACTGCAGTAGTCAATGCGTGACAATATTAGGAAATTAATTTGTATTTCTCCTGTTAAGTGTAGTCAGTCCACGGGTCATCCATTACTTATGGGATTATAACGCCTCCCTAACAGGAAGTGCAAGAGGATCACCCAAGCAGAGCTGCTATATAGCCCCTCCCCTCTACGTCATATCCAGTCATTCTCTTGCACCTAACTAAAGATAGGACGTGTGAGAGGACTGTGGTGTGTTAAACTTAGTTTTTATTTCTTCAATCAAAAGTTTGTTATTTTAAACGGCACCGGAGTGTGTTGTTTGTTCTCAGGCAGCATTAGAAGAAGAATCTGCCTGAGTTTTCTATGATCTTAGCGGTCGTAACTAAGATCCACTTGCTGTTCTCGGCCATTCTGAGGAGTGAGGTAACTTCAGAACAGGGGATAGCATGCAGGGCCCACCTGCAAGGAGGTATGTGCAGTAAATTATTTTCTAAGGAATGGAATTGACTGAGAAAATACTGCTAATACCGATGTAATGTAAGTGCAGCCTTAAATGCAGTAGTAGCGACTGGTATCAGGCTGATAAGTATGTATGTATACTCTGAGGTATTTCTGGGGAATGGAATTTCACTAAGAAAATACTGTCAATATTAAAGTAATATTTGAGCCTGCACTGCAGTGAAAGCGACTAGCAGCAGGCTTATTAATAACACTTCATAATTTTCAATTTTAAAAATGTTTACTGGCATGTTAATCGTTTTTTCTGAGGTACTTGGTGATAAAACTTTATGGGCATGATTTTTACCACATGGCTGTCGTTTTTTTCTGCATGAAAACAGTTTACTGAGCTTCCCCACTGTTGTAATATGAGTGGGAAGGGCCTATTTTAGCGCTTTATTGCGCAGAAAAAATTTAGTCACAGTCTTCCTATTTCTTCCTCCATGATCCAGGACGTCTCTACAGAGCCCAGGGGTCTCCAAAACTAGTTTTGAGGGAGGTAATCAGTCACAGCAGACCTGTGACAGTGTGTTTGACTGTGATAAAAACGTTTATTATTTCAACTGTTATCCTTTTTGGGTATTAAGGGGTTGATCATCCTTTTGCTGGTGGGTGCAATCCTCTGCTAACTTTATACATTTTCTGTTAAAATTTGGTTGTTTTAACATATTTGGTTCATTGTTAATTCAACTGTGTCACATTTTTATGTTTCTTAAAGGCGCAGTAGCGTTTTTTATATAGCTTGTAAATTTATTTAAAAGTTTTTTCCAAGCTTGCTAGTGTTATTGCTAGTCTGTTTAAACATGTCTGACACAGATTAATCTGTTTGTTCACTATGTTTAAAGGCCAATGTGGAGCCCAATAGAAATTTGTGCACTCAATGTATAGATGTTACTTTGAATAAAAGTCAAACTTTATATGTTAAAAGAATATCACCAGACAACGAGGGGGAAGTTATGCCGACTAACTCTCCTCACGTGTCAGTACCTTCGCCTCCCGCTCAGGAGGTGCGTGATATTGTGGCGCCAAGTACATCAGGGCGGCCCATACAAATCACTTTGCAAGACATGGCTAATGTTATGACTGAAGTACTATCTAAATTGCCAGAATTAAGAGGTAAACGCGATCACTCTGGGGTAAGAACAGAGTGCGCTGATAATAGTAGAGCCATGTCTGATACTGCGTCACAATTTGCAGAACATGAGGACGGAGAGCTTCATTCTGTGGGTGACGGATCTGATCCAAGTAAACTGGATTCAGAGATTTCAAATTTTAAATTTAAGCTTGAGAACCTCCGTGTATTACTAGGGGAGGTATTAGCGGCTCTGAATGATTGTAACACGGTTGCAATTCCAGTGAAAGTATGTAGGCTGGATAAATATTTTGCGGTACCGGCGTGTACTGATGTTTTTCCTATACCTAAAAGGCTTACAGAAATTGTTAACAAGGAGTGGGATAGACCCGGTGTGCCCTTTTCACCCCTTCCTATATTTAGAAAAATGTTTCCAATAGACGCCACCACACGGGACCTATGGCAGACGGTCCCTAAGGTGGAGGGAGCAGTTTCTACTCTGGCTAAGCGCACCACTATCCCGGTGGAGGATAGCTGTGCTTTTTCAGATCCAATGGATAAAAAGTTAGAGGGTTACCTTAAGAAAATGTTTGTTCAACAAGGTTTTATATTACAACCCCTTGCATGCATCGCGCCTGTCACTCCTGCGGCGGCATTCTGGTTTGAGTCTCTGGAAGAGACCCTTAGCACAGCTCCATTGGATGAGATTATGAACAAGCTTAAAGCCCTTAAGCTAGCTAATTCATTTATTTCTGATGCCGTAGTACACTTAACTAAACTTACGGCTAAGAACTCCGGATTCGCAGAGCGCTGTGGCTTAAATCCTGGTCAGCTGATGTGACTTCTAAATCTAAATTGCTTAATATTCCTTTCAAAGGGCAGACATTATTCAGGCCCGGCTTGAAAGAAATTATCGCTGACATTACTGGAGGTAAGGGCCATGCCCTGCCTCAAGACAGGGCCAAACCAAAGGTTAAACAGTCTAATTTTCGTGCCTTTCGTAACTTCAAGGCAGGAGCAGCATCAACTTCCTCCGCTCCAAGACGGGAAGGAACTGTTGCTCGCTACAGACAGGGCTGGGAACCTAACCAGTCCTGGAACAAGGGCAAGCAGGCCAGAAAACCTGCTGCTGCCCCTAAAATAGCATGAAGTGAGGGCCCCCGATCCGGAAACGGATATAGTGGGGGCAGACTTTCTCTCTTTGCCCAGGCTTGGGCAAGAGATGTCCAGGATCCCTGGGCGTTGGAAATCATATCTCAGGGATATCTTCTGGACTTCAAAGCTTCTCCTCCACAAGGGAGATTTCATCTTTCAAGGTTATCAGCAAACCAGATAAAGAAAGAGGCGTTTCTACGCTGTGTACAAGACCTCTTACTAATGGGAGTGATCCACCCAGTTCCGCGGTCGGAACACGGGCAAGGATTCTATTCAAATCTGTTTGTGGTTCCCAAAAAAGAGGGAACCTTCAGACCAATCTTGGACTTAAAGATCCTAAACAAATTCCTAAGAGTTCCATCGTTCAAAATGGAAACTATTCAAACCATCTTACCCATGATCCAAGAGGGTCAGTACATGACCACAGTGGATTTAAAGGATGCCTACCTTCACATACCGATTCACAAGGATCATTACCGGTATCTAAGATTTGCCTTCCTAAACAGGCATTACCAGTTTGTAGCTCTTCCCTTCGGGTTAGCTACGGCTCCAAGAATCTTTACAAAGGTTCTGGGCTCTCTTCTGGCAGTACTAAGACCGCGAGGCATAGCGGTAGCTCCGTACCTAGACGACATTCTGATACAAGCGTCAAGTTTCCAAACTGCCAAGTCTCATACAGAGTTAGTTCTGGCATTTCTAAGGTCGCATGGGTGGAAGGTGAACGTAGAAAAGAGTTCTCTATTGCCACTCACAAGAGTTCCCTTTCTAGGGACTCTTATAGATTCTGTAGAAATGAAAATTTACCTGACGGAGGACAGGTTATCAAAACTTCTAAATGCTTGCCGTGTCCTTCATTCCATTCAACACCCGTCAGTGGCTCAGTGCATGGAGGTAATCGGCTTAATGGTATCGGCAATGGACATAGTACCATTTGCGCGCCTGCATCTCAGACCGCTGCAATTGTGCATGCTAAGTCAGTGGAATGGGGATTACTCAGATTTGTCCCCTCTGCTAAATCTGGATCAAGAGACCAGAGATTCTCTTCTATGGTGGCTTTCTCGGCCACATCTGTCCAAGGGGATGCCCTTCCGCAGGCCAGATTGGACGATTGTAACAACAGACGCCAGCCTTCTAGGTTGGGGCGCAGTCTGGAATTCCCTGAAGGCTCAGGGATCATGGACTCCTTCCAATAAACATTCTGGAATTAAGAGCAATTTTCAATGCTCTTCTGGCTTGGCCTCAGTTAGCAACTCTGAGGTTCATCAGGTTTCAGTCGGACAACATCACGACTGTGGCTTACATCAACCATCAAGGAGGAACAAGGAGTTCCCTAGCAATGATGGAAGTCTCAAAGATAATTCGCTGGGCAGAGTCTCACTCTTGCCACCTGTCAGCGATCCACATCCCAGGCGTAGAGAACTGGGAGGCGGATTTTCTAAGTCACCAGACCTTTCATCCGGGGGAGTGGGAACTTCATCCGGAGGTGTTTGCCCAACTGCTTCATCATTGGGGCAAACCAGATCTGGATCTCATGGCGTCTCGCCAAAACGCCAAGCTTCCTTGTTACGGATCCAGGTCCAGGGACCCGGGAGCGGTGCTGATAGATGCTCTGACAGCACCTTGGGTCTTCAACATGGCTTATGTGTTTCCACCTTTCCCGATGCTTCCTCGATTGATTGCCAGGATCAAACAGGAGAGAGCATCGGTGATTCTAATAGCGCCTGCGTGGCCACGCAGGACCTGGTATGCAGATCTAGTGGACATGTCGTCCTGTCCACCATGGTCTCTGCCTCTGAGACAGGACCTTCTGATTCAGGGTCCTTTCAAACATCCAAATCTAATTTCTCTGAGGCTGACTGCATGGAGATTGAACGCTTGATTCTATCAAAGCGTGGATTCTCGGAGTCAGTGATTGATACCTTAATACAGGCTAGGAAACCTGTTACCAGGAAAATTTACCATAAAATATGGCGTAAATACTTATATTGGTGCGAATCCAAGAGTTACTCATGGAGTAAGGTTAGGATTCCTAGGATATTGTCTTTTCTACAAGAGGGTTTAGAAAAGGGTTTATCTGCTAGTTCATTAAAGGGACAGATTTCAGCTCTGTCTATCCTTTTACACAAACGTCTGGCAGAAGTTCCAGACGTTCAGGCTTTTTGTCAGGCTTTGGCTAGGATTAAGCCTGTGTTTAAGACTGTTGCTCCGCCGTGGAGCTTAAACTTAGTTCTTAACGTTCTGCAAGGTGTTCCGTTTGAACCCCTTCATTCCATCGATATCAAGCTGTTATCTTGGAAAGTTCTGTTTTTAATGGCTATTTCCTCGGCTCGAAGAGTCTCTGAGTTATCGGCCTTACATTGTGATTCTCCTTATCTGATTTTTCATTCAGACAAGGTAGTTCTGCGTACTAAACCTGGGTTCTTAACTAAGGTAGTCACTAACAAGAATATCAATCAAGAGATTGTTGTTCCATCATTGTGCCCTAACCCTTCTTCAAAGAAGGAACGACTTTTGCACAATCTGGACGTCGTCCGTGCCCTGAAATTTTATTTGCAGGCAACTAAAGATTTTCGTCAAACTTCTTCCCTGTTTGTCGTTTATTCTGGACAGAGGAGAGGTCAAAAAGCTTCGGCTACCTCTCTCTCTTTTTGGCTTCGTAGCATAATACGTTTAGCCTATGAGACTGCTGGACAGCAGCCTCCTGAAAGGATTACAGCTCATTCTACTAGAGCTGTGGCTTCCACTTGGGCCTTTAAGAATGAGGCCTCTGTTGAACAGATTTGCAAGGCTGCAACTTGGTCTTCACTTCACACTTTTTCAAAATTTTACAAATTTGACACTTTTGCTTCTTCGGAGGCTGTTTTTGGGAGAAAGGTTCTACAGGCAGTGGTTCCTTCCATGTAAAGATCCTGCCTGTCCCTCCCGTCATCCGTGTACTTTTAGCTTTGGTATTGGTATCCCATAAGTAATGGATGACCCGTGGACTGACTACACTTAACAGGAGAAAATATAATTTATGCTTACCTGATAAATTCATTTCTCCTGTAGTGTAGTCAGTCCACGGCCCGCCCTGTTTTTACGGCAGGTCTAAATTTTAATTAAACTCCAGTCACCACTGCACCCTATAGTTTCTCCTTTCTCGTATGGTTTCGGTCGAATGACTGGATATGACGTAGAGGGGAGGAGCTATATAGCAGCTCTGCTTGGGTGATCCTCTTGCACTTCCTGTTAGGGAGGAGTTATAATCCCATAAGTAATGGATGACCCGTGGACTGACTACACTACAGGAGAAATGAATTTATCAGGTAAGCATAAATTATATTTTTTGTAGTTTCTTGAGTGAGGAAAGGTTGAATTCTGGAAATGTTGCATAGGTGTGCATGACAGGATTAGATAAAAGCTTGAATATGAGGAGTGAATTTCAGTTCAAATTCAAGTGTGACCCCAAGACAGTGGACCCTGGGTGAGGTGTTGAGAATAGAGTCTCCAACTGTAAGAGAAATGTCAGGTTTTGAATGTCTCAGAGAGGAGGAAATAAGAATCAGCTGAGTTTTAGACGGGTTAAGTTGGAGGTAGTGTGAGGACATCCAAGAGGAAATTGCAGAGACAGTTGTTAATTTGGTTGAGCAATGAGGCAGATATAGCAGGAGAGGAAATATAGATTTGGGTGTCATCAGCATATATAGTTATGTATGTGTGTGTGTATGTATGTATGTGTATGTATATGTGTGTGTGTGTATATATATATATATATATATATATATATATATATATATATATATATATATAAAATCACACACACACATATATATGTACAGTATCTCACAAATTTTTGTAAATATTTTATTATATCTTTTCATGTGACAACACTGAAGAAATTACACTTTGCTACAATGTAACATAGTGAGTGTACAGCCTGTATAACAGTGTAAATTTGCGGTCCCCTTAAAATAACTCAACACACAGCTATTAATGTCTAAATCTTTGGCAACAAAAGTGAGTATACCCCTAAGTGGAATTGCCCAAATTGGGCCCAAAGTGTCAATATTTTGTGTGGTCACCATTCTTTTTAAGCACTGTCTTAACTTTCTTGGGCATGGAGTTCACCAGAGCTTCACAGGTTGCCACTGGAGTCCTCTTTAACTCCTCAATGACAACATCACGGAGCTGGTGGATGTTAGAGAACTTGCGCTCCCCCACCTTCAGTTTGAGGATGCTCAATAGGGTTTAGGTCTGGAGATATGCTTGGCCAGTTTATCACCTTTACCCTCAGCTTCTTTAACAAGGCAGTGATAGTCTTGGAGGTGTATTTGGGGTCATTATAATGTTGGAATACTGCCCTGCGGCCCAGTCTCCGAAGGGAGGAGATCATGCTCTGCTTCAGGATGTACCAGTACATGTTGGCATTCATGGTTCCCTCAATGAACTGTAGCCCCCCCGTGCCGGCAACACTCATTCAGGCCCAGACCATGACACTCCCACCACCATGCTTGACTGTAGGCAAGACACACTTGTCTTTGTAATCCTCACCTGGTTGCTGCCAAACACACTTGACACCATCTGAACCAAATAAGTTTATCTTGGTCTCATCGGACCACAGGACATGGTTCCAGTAATCCATGTCCTTAGTCTGCTTGTCTTCAGCAAACTGTTTGCTGGCTTTCTTGTGCATCATCTTTAGAAGAGGCTTCCTTCTGGGCACTGACAGGCTGGCCCCCCACCCCTTCAACCTCTGCAGCAATGCTGGCAGCACTCATAAGTATTTTTCCCAAAGACAACCTCTGGATATGAAGCTGAGCACGTGAACTCCTATTCTTTGGTCGACCATGGCGAGGCCTGTTCTGAGTGGAACCTGTCCTGTGAAACCGCTGCATGGTCTTGGCCACTGTGCTGCAGCTCAGTTTCAGGGTCTTGGCAATCTTCTAATAGCCTAGGACATCTTTATGTAGAGCAGCAATTCTTTTTTTCAGATCCTCAGAGAGTTCTTTGCCATGACGTGCCATGTTGAACTTCCATTGACCAGTATGAGAGAGTGTGAGAGCAATAACACCAAATTTAACACACCTGCTCCCCATTCACACCTGAGACCTTGTAACACTAACTAGTCACATGACACCGGGGAGGGAAAATGGCTAATTGGGCCCAATTTGGACATTTCCAATTAGGGGTGCACTCAATTTTGTTGCCAACGGTTTAAATATGGCTGTGTGTTGAGTTATTTTGAGGGGACAGCAAATTTACACTGTTATACAGGCTGTACACTCACTATTTTACATTGTAGCAAAGTGTAATTTCTTCAGTGTTATCAAATGGAAAGATATTATAAGGTATTTACATAAATTTGAGATACTGTATATATAGATTTTCAGAAAAAATGGGACAATTATGCGAGTGAATGTGCCTTTAATTGGATGAGACTTATGGTAGAAGAGAATGAGTTAACTCTTAACTAAATACAAACTGACTTGACTGAAGCAAAAGAGAAAGTTGATGAATTGAAAAGTAATGAACAGTATAAGTTAATGGGAGAGGCTAAACTTGAAGTTAGGGAAATCCAAGATACAATTAAATTTAGGAAAATTAGGACATTTGTAAGGGATTGGGAAGACTATCAACAGAACAAAGTTTATAATTATTCTTCTAACTTTACAAGTAGTTCAGAATCAGGAAGTTCTACAGTTGAGGATAAAAATAAACAAAGATTTAGGCAAAGACGAGGGAGAAGAAGGGATTTTTTAAGCCAGAGAGAACAGGAGATAAAAGAACCAAGAGGGGAGGTAGAAAACATAAAACAAACTGTACAAGAAAGCAAGAAATATCCACTCCGGAATCAATTGAAAGAGAAGCAGAAAACCTAATAAAAACTAAAAAAGTGGTAAATCTTTCTGATGCAAATCTTTCAGACTATCAAATTCAGGTTTTAGGCAAAGGATTATCATTCACACCAATGAATAAGTGTGATAAATTCACAGTGGTTAAAGATTTAAACTTATTCGCGAGGAAACTAATACTTAAGAAAATATTTGAAAATAAACCTAAAGATAATGTACTTGACATACGTGATTGTCACGTTTTACATAGTCTGGAGGACTTGACATCAGAAGGCAGTACCCAAGAGCAGCAAAGTTCACAACATATAGGATTTAGCACCTTTAAAAATAAGTCAACTCATATGCCTTCACTTTCTACAGAACCTAGTGTACATCATTTTTGTAAAATTAGTGGAAAAAGATATCCAGGGAATGGAAGTAAATGTACAACCCGGTAAAAATTTAACAGCTAAACAATAGTTAGCACTCAAAGAATTGCAGGCAAATAAAAACATTACCATAAAGCCCTCAGATAAGGGAGGAAATGTTGTCATTTTAAATAATAAAGATTATTTACAAGAATGTATGAAACAAGTCCTGGATAAAATACACTACAAATGTTTAAAAGGTGATCCCACTGAATTATATTCTGAACAGTTAAATATAATTTGGGGTGAAGCACTGGAATGAGGCATAATTCACAAAAGAGAATTTGATTTTCTGAAAGTTAAATTTCCAATAATACCTACTTTTTACACTAATCCAACACTGCACAAAGGTAAACTACCTCCACCAGGGAGATCTATAATATCTGGGTTGGGCTCCCTTACAGAAAAAAATCTCTGAAAATGTCGATTATTGCCTTAGACCCTTCCTTGACATTTTGCCTTCCTTTGTTAAAGATTCCTTAGATGTCCTTAAAAAAACTTGAGGGACGAAAATACATTGCTGGTAGCAATTGATGTTGAAGGATTATACTCGTCAATTCCACATGATAGAGGAGTTGAGATCTGTAAATATTTTTTAGAACAAAGAGGCCATCAATATATTGAACACACAAACTTTGTAATTTCCCTTCTGGATTTCTTGTTGAGACACAATTATTTTGTTTTTTATCTGAAAATTTACGAGCAAGCTCTAGGTACAGCCATGGGTACATGTTGTGCTCCAACGTATGCATATCTGTACCTAGGCCATTGGGAAAATTAAATTAACTGGGATGGTCTATACAAAGACCATATAGGTTTGTGGATACGTTTTATAGATGATGCATTGATGCTATGGGAAGGTACAGAAGAACAATTGATTCATTTTATGAATTCTTTGAATATTAACAATCACAATTTAAAGTTTACATACATATATAGCAAAACTGAAATCAGTTTTCTCGATTTAATAATTAGAAATGAAAATCAATCCATTGTCACTGCTACCCATAGAAAACAAACAGCAGGAAATACCCTGCTAAGAGCGGATAGTCACCACAAGGTCAATATCTCAGACAGCGGCGCAATTGCACTAGACTGGAAACCTTTAAACTAGAGGTCAGTGATCTAAAACAGAGATTTAAGGAAAGAGGATATTCCCAAAATTGCCTAAAAGAAGACTTACAACAAAGCAAGATACCTAAATAGGCAGGATATGTTATATAAAATTTAAAGTGTACAAAGAGAAGAACCAGTAAAGTTCATCAGCACTTATAATGACTGTTGGGCAAACATTAGAACAATCCTCTTAAGACATTGGCATATTTTAACTTTGGATTCCTCAATAGCTAAATGTGTGGGAGAAGGCCCGCAAATGACATCAAGGAAAGCACCAAATCTGAAAGATAAACTTTTCATCGAATAAAGGAAGTAACTGGTAACTCAATACAAAAGTACTAATGGGAACTTTAAATGTTCAGTATGTGCCAATATGGCAATTGGAAATAAATTCATTGATAAATATGGAAAAAAATGTCATGTTCAGGAACATATAAATTGTTCAAGTGAAGGAGTAGTGTACTTGCTTTACTGTAGTTGCCCCTGTTATTACGTAGGAAAAACCTACAGAGCGTTAAAGGAGAGAATCAAAGAACACAAAATAGATATAAAAAAATAAAGTGATAGACATTAGCAGTGTAGCAAGACATTTCTTCCATAAGGCTTAAACACAATAGTAATAAACATGTGCTTAAATTTAGGGGTGTTCAAAAAATAGACCTCAAAGACAGAGGGGGAAACCTAGATAAGATACTTCTTCAACAAGAATGTAAATTGATCTATAACCTAAAAGCACTTTCCCCTTTTGGGATGAATGAGGAGATTAACTTTGCATGTTTTTTTGGGAGAATAAATTCTGGTGAGTTAGGAATTTTTTTTTTTTTCTGAGTAAATAGAAACTAAACCATAATGGATAAGGTGGGGTTCATATCAAGGTCCCAAGAAGGGAAAAATACCCATAGAATTTATGGGGTATTTGTCATACTTTGACTGCCTCATTATTAACATTATTATCATCCTTATGTCTATCTATAACTGTTAGCATTAGAACCGCCATATTAAACTAAAAGAGACTAAATTCGCTAATCAAAATGGTGTTTAATGATGATTTTTCATCGTAAGTAATACAGGTGGCCTTCATTTTACAACGGTTCAATTTACACCGTTTCAGAATAACAACCTTTTTTTTCCAGTCATGTGACTGCTATTGAAAAGCATTGAGAAGCAGTGCATTTATTAAAATAGCCAGTAGGTGGAGCTGTCCGCTTTTGTTGCAGCAAAGCCAAGCAAGCTGAAATTAATCCGTTTAACCAGACCTGAGCTATCGAGCAGATTTCAAAGGAACAAGATCTTCCTGTCTATAAATCAGTCCAGATTGGAATGCATAGAAAGGACTGTTTGCAGAAAAATGCAAGTGAAGTTTGCGTTGTGTGATTATTTTATTAGGTTTATAATGCTGTTTAACAAATGTTTTTGTTCATTTAACTTAGTTTAATTATATATACTGTGTTGTGTGATTATTTTATTAGGTTTATAATGCTGTTTAGTATTTAAAGTCTTCATTTCAAAGCTTTAAAAATAATGTATTAGCTGTTACTTATGACAATTTTGAGAGGGACCTGGAACCTATCTCCCTCACTTTCCATTGACTTACATTATAAACTGGGTTTCAATTTACAACGGTTTCGATATACAACCATTCCTTCTGGAACCTAACCCCAGCGTAAACTGAGGACTACCTGTACTTCTAATTTAATTTAGATACACATTTAACCCCTTAAGGACAAGGCCATTTTTCAATTTCTTTCCCTTAAGGACCAGGGCTATTTTTACATTTCTGTGGTGTTTGTGTTTAGCTGTAATTTTCCTATTACTCATTTACTGTACCCACAAATATTAGATACCATTTTTCTCGCCATTAAAAAGACTTTCTAAAGATACCATTATTTTCATCATATCTTATAATTTACCATAAAAATAATTATAAAATATGATGAAAAAATGGAAAAAAAAACACACTTTTTCTAACTTTGACCCCCAAAATCTGTTGCACATCTACAACCACCAAAAAACACCCATGCTAAATAGTTTCTAAATTTTGTCCTGAGTTTAGAAATACACAATATTTACATGTTCTTTGCTTTTTTTGCAAGTTATAGGGCAATAAATACAAGTAGCAATTTGCTATTTCCAAACCATTTTTTTTTCTTCAAAATAGCGAGTTACATTGGAACACTGATATCTTTCAGGAATCCCTGAATATACCTTGACATGTGTGTATGTGTATATATATATATATATATATATATATATATTTAGTAGACAACCCAAAGTATTGATCTTGGCCCATTTTGGTATATTTCATGCCAACATTTCACCGCCAAATGCGATCAAATAAAAAAATAGTTAACTTTTTCACTAACTTTGGGTTTCTCACTAAAATTATATACAAACAGCTTGTGCAATTATGCGCACCACACTTGTATTATGCCCAGCAGTGACGGGGTTAATTAGGTAGCTTGTAGGGAGCTTGAAGGGTTCATTTTAGTGTAGAGATCAGCCTCCCACCTGACACATCACACCCCCTGATCCCTCTCAAATATCTCTCTTCCCTCCCCCACCCCAAAATTGTCCCTGCCATCTTAAGTACTGGCAGAAAGTCTGCCAGTACTAAAATATTATTATTTTTCTTCATTTATAAAGCGCTAACAGATTCCGCAGCGCTGCCCATGGGTACAAGGATAACAGTACAATGGAGAAACAATACGATAAGACAAAATTTTACCAACAAAAACAGGGGGAATTGAGGGACCTATTCCCGTGGGAACTTAAAATAAAAGGGTTTTTTTTTTATTTAAAAAAAAAAATCATATTCTGCTGTGTAGGATCCCCCCCTTAGCCCCCAACCTCCCTGATCCCCCCCCCAAAGAGCTCTCTAACCCTCCCCCCCACTAACTATTCCCCACCATTTTGGATACTGGCAGCTGTCTGCCAGTACCCACTTTGCAAAAAAAAATTTTTTGTAGTGTAGCTCCCCTCTCCATACCCTCCCACCTCCCTCTCCCCGATCGCTTTTTAAAAGTCCCCCCCCTCCTCTGCCACCCACCACCCTCTCCCAGCACTCTCCAAGCACTTATGTTGTGCTAGATCGTGGGTGCACGCGTACCCGCCCCTCACGCGCGCACCCAACATCAAGATCTGCTGGCCGGAAGGAAGTTCCCCAGCGATGGGCCGCCCACCCGCCTCCCTGGAATGACTTCCACCCATCAACGATCTGCACCATTGCTGGCCGATGCAGAGAGGGCCACAGAGTGGCCCTATCTGCATCGGTGTGCCAAAAAAGATATTGCAGTGATGCCTCAATATCTAGGCATCACAGCAATACCTTTAAAGCGGCTGGAAGCGATCAGGATAGCATCCAGCTGCTTAAAACCCTTAACAACGTACAGGGTACGTCGCTGATCTTTAAAGACCAGTTTGTGTGACGTACCCTGTACGACATGCGTCGTTAAGGGGTTAATAACAAAAATGGTTTTTTGTACCCGCACAGCTTTAAAGGGAGTCATTATAATATTGTATTTATAAGTATCAAATTGTTTCAATGTATGTATATAAGTGTACATTTTTTTCTATTTGAGCAATTGTAACTAATCTACTTGTTACAAATTAGTTACCATTTTACCCCAGACACAAATATAATTCTAAGGCTTCAAGATGGGAGTTTTCCTCCATTACCACTCTTTAAAAGAAAGGCTGAATAGCTTCACACATGCGCTTATTATTGGAGCCGGAAGAAGCCCCAGAGCCTTAGGGGTGAAACTGGCTGAAGTGTTTGTTGGAGCAGCTTAAACAGAGGCTATTTCATTGGAAGCACTTGGATGAGGTGTCAGGAGGCACATCCACAACTTTACTCCTTATCGCCAATACAGGAACCCGTTGGGGAGACAAACACACTAGGTTGGAATACACTGAGTCAATTCAATACCGATAGGTGTACCTAGGAGGAGTGGCACCGCGATAGTAGGACTCCCCCCTAACCGCAAGACTGACCGTTACGTGGATGCTATGTTCACAGAGGCGGCATTGAGATGGTATCCTTGATGGTAACAGTGAGTAATTATTGAATTGTGGGACTGCTACGATGACTTTTTACACAGCCTTGATTGCCTGAAGCTCTGTAGTTGAGCGTATTTGCCATATTAAAGGGCGTTTGCTGTTTAGTCTGTACCCTGACACCTCTGACCATCTATTTTACATATTCATACTTTATATTACTAAACTTCATTACGGGACACATATCCTTCTGCAATAGTGCTGGGATTTCGCCATTATTGTCTCATGTGCCTTTAACAGGATAGTGGGACATTATCATTTTATGTTTTTTTCTTTTTTGAGAGCTCTCACTTTTTTCATCATCTATTGGTATCCACATATATTAATTTATTTTATTTTATATTGTCCATAGAGCACTATGTTAAGAGGGGATATGCCTGTATTTAATGCATAAGAACAGCTGCTTTTTTTGTCTGTTTCAATAAATGCTTAATTTCTCCCTTTTTGCTGTGAATTAATGATGGATACATCTGATATAAATTGCTATGTTGAAGTATCCCTAGCCCTGGGGAAAATGTATCCAATTACTATTTGGGATTAGTATGTGCTGGATAAGACAAGCTTTTATTATTTTGAGACTTTAAATTGATTACAATTGCTTTCCTCCTGCACCAATGTCCTGTGAGTACTTTGGATACAGGTCATTGAACTAGCCCTTTATGGGGAACACTGGTTATGGCTGACAACGCTGAGAGATAGAGATAGAGAGAATAATACACACAAAAATAAAGTCTACTACTCACTCACAAGCTCCCAGCTAAGTTTAAAAGAAACTGGAAGAGTCAGTTACCGCATTTGGGCAAATGGGACAAGCCCAGGTACCACGTCAAGGTCTCTTCCAAAACCTGGGACCCTAATACAGCCACACAAATGCAAGCTCTCAATCAAACAAACTGGGAACTAGTCAGGGTTCACAGACTTTTGTAATCACCCTTAAGCACAAGGAAAGTGGAACAGTATTCCCAGAACGGACCAGGGACACATCACATGACCCTGAACCACTGCTCAGCTATCGGCACTCTCAAAAGGCTGCACTATTTCTAGAGTCACGTGCAGTTTTGGCCCAGACCAGCCTAGGAGCAAGTCCCTAGGGAAAATGACTAAACAGACATTACAATACACACAAAAATAAAGTCTAGCACTCACTCACAAGCTCTCAGCTAAGTTTAAAAGAAACTGGAAGAGTTAGTTACCGCATTTGGCCAAATGGACAAGCCCAGGTATGACGTCAAGGTCTCTTCCAAAACCTGGGACCCTAATACAGTCCCACTCTAGAAATAGTGCAGCTTTTTGAGAGTGCTATAGCACCATAGCTGAGCAGTGTTTCAGGGTCATGTGATGTGTCCACCATCTGGTCTTGGAGTACTGTTCCACTTTCCTTGTTTTGCTTGTGCTTAAGGGTGATTACAAAAGTCTGTGAACCCTGACTAGTTCCCAGTTTGTTTGAATATGAGCTTGCACCTGTGTGTGAGCCTGCATTTGTGTGGCTGTATTAGGGTCCCAGGTTTTGGAAGAGACCTTGACGTGGTACCTGGGCTTGTCCCATTTGGCAAAATGCGGTAACTGACTCTTCCAGTTTCTTTTAAACTTAGCTGAGAGCTTGTGAGCGAGTGCTAGACTTAATTTTTGTGTGTATTGTAATGTCTGTTTAGTAATTGTCCCTAGGGACTTGCTCCCAGGCTAGTCTTGGCCAAGATTGCATGTGACTCTAGAAATAGTTCAGCTTTTTGCGAGTGCTATAGCACCATAGCTGAGCAGTGTTTCAGGGTCATGTGATGTGTACAATAGCCCTGTTCCTTAACGGTAAAAAATAGAAAATTTAAAAATGGTCTGGTCACTAAGGGGTTAATAATGGTTTTAACTATGTATTTACTGTAAATATTTCACATTCCAAAGTTCTGCACATAGCAGAATATGTTCTATGTATTTCTAAATAGATTTCCTATGTATACAGTATCTGTGTATGTATATATATATATATATATATAAGTATAGATATATATTTTACCCACACCAAAAAAAAATATGTATTAGGGCTGCACAATTAATCGCATGATGCGATTAATCACGATTTTAAATCGCCACAATTTCGAATCGCGGGAGTATGCAATTTCTAACCCCGCCGCCTATGACGTCACCTATGACGTACAGGAGGGCTCAGCTGCCGAGTAAATCTGTTTAAAAGAAAAAAAAAACTCCGCTTGCGCTTCATTTGTCAGCGGTATCAGCCCTCTCTGTTGCAGGCCTGGGGGTAAATATTTGCTTTAGCTGTTTGCAGTTCATTAAAGATCCCAGCGCAGTAACTCAGGGCTCCATATTGTAAGGCACGAGAGAAGCCCTCAAACAACTTCCAGACATGCCACTGACAACACAGCCTCTGTGTGTGTGTGTACCACGGTACGTAACCAGAGGCCGTGTTGTCAGTGGCATGTCTGGAAGTTGTTTGAGGGTTTCTCTCTTGCCTTACAATATGGAGCCCTGAGTTACTGCACTAGGATCTTTAAGGCGCAGGAGCTGGTTACTGAGCTTGCTGCATTATCAGGGCAGGTAACACGCAGTGTAAGATGTTGGGCTGGCTTCAGCATCAGCAGCATGGGAGAAGAGGAGTCTAAGACTGAAGAGCACATCGGCAGCCAATGGAAGCAGTGACCCCCCCCAGTCTGGGGCGCCTCCTCTTCGGGCTGTGACTTCATCCTCAGCCTCGGAGCTCCCTGCTCAACCCAGCATGGCCCCACCCTCACTACTCTCCCCGCTGGAAGATGAGTGTTTACTTAACGTTCTGCATTCGCGGTAAGTTTGTACAGGGATGATGTAAGGGTTAGTGTATAAGCAACGCACTACTTCATAATGTAGTGGGCGTGTATAAGGTACTTTGCTAGGGCCTCTGTGGGAGTGCAGACAGCTGGGGGGACAGCAGGTAACACGCAGTGTAAGAACAACGTGGGCTGATGTTGCACAACTCTAAGTAAGCTCTGATCACAAATTAGCTGTAACTAACACAACTGTAAGGTTTTAGAGAGCTGTGTGTCATGTAACAAACAGATGAGTAAAGTTATTTAAAAAAAATTGCGATTAAAATCGCAATCGCAATATTTTAGGTACAAAATAGCGGTTTTCATTTTTTTCCCATATCGCCCAGCCCTAGTAGAAATATGTATTTATGAATAAATAGAGCATATTATGCTATGTGAAGAACATTGGAATGTGAAAAATGTATATTTCCATGTCAGGTTAGCACACATGAAAATATGCAATCAGGTTTGCCCCAGATTGGGGTGTTAGTTGTTTTTTTTTTTACTTTTGTTTTCTCCATTGACTTATATGGGAGGATACACAAAAGCACACACAATATTTTAACTTTGGCTTTTTGCGCTCGTCGGGTTAGCGCGATAGCGAAAACAGTTTACTTTCAACTCATAATAAGAGCGCAACCCAACAAGCGCAAAAAACTTTTCTCGAGCGGGAGCGTTAATTTGTGCTCCATTTGTAATCTGGCCCTTGTGCTTGTTCCTATTGCCAGTCTTGGAGCATATGCAGCCATCAAGTGGTGTGTACACTTTATGCATGTGCTTGATTGATAGTCACCAGTCAGTGGCTTCATATGCGCCAAGATTTGCCCCAGTAGTGTGTACAAGGTGCTGATCTCTTTCCAACGTGACACAGTAAATCTGTGATGCGCACAGAGCACTTTTATACAATTCCTTGCTTTCTGTCACTTGCGCACACACACACTGATAACATAGCCCTAAGTCTACTTTGATGAGAATATTCTAAACCAGGGGTCGACAGATCTGTTTAAAATGTAAGATCCAGTAAGAATATTTAGTAGCCGCACATATTTTTAGGAGCCAGACAGTGGTATTTGTGAATAGATCTATGAAGAATAACCCAAAAAGTTAGGAGCCAGGGGTAAAAATCTAGGAGCCAGTGGCTACTTGGCTCCTGGGTTTGTCGAGCCCTGTTCTAAACTAGCTTTTATATCCCTTCATTATTTCAAGGAAAGAGTTTTGCTATGTGTGCTAAAAATGTTTAATCCCACAAAGTGGATGTTATTACTTTTTAGTCCACTTCTCTCAATTTATGGCCGCGTTCGGCAAACGCTCAGAGCCAGCGCCGGCACATCTGCTTCAGCGATGACGTGGCGCTATGGAGACGTCACAAGTAAGGGAGCTTATAAAAAACGTTCCCAGCACAACGTCTCCCGTCACCACGCTGCCCGTACAAATTCCTTAATGATACACATGGGCAAAGGGATCTGCTGCACAATAATACTGGATTACACATATATATTTCATACGTGAGATGCTTCTATTTGCATGCTATATTTCTAATACTTAAAAAGTATCATGTACGTAAAGGGACATGTAAGTAAAGCAGCCCTATGTAAATAAGCACCCAAAACTGCAAGTCATGATGTTTAAATACACTTCTATACAACACAGGTGTTATTCACTATCAGACAAATTGACCAGAGTTGCTCCGGAATTGATAGAGCCCTATGTTAAAACGCATTCCTTCCATCAATTCGTGTGAATACAATGAATGGTGTATAACCCTTTTAGGGGTTTATTCACTAAAAAGTGAATTGTATAGAATTGGTAAGGGAATAGCCAAATGTAGGTCAAATTGGCGATCTGGGAAAAAAAACTATCTGGCCTATATTTCACAATTCACCTTCATCTAGTGAATAGACCTGTACAGAGAACCCCAGGTTTCAATTGGAGTCGACACTGAGAGCATTGAGTTGCTCGTGGAGGCTGCCATCTTTTACAAGCATCTGAGCTTGCTCGAAAAAAGTCCAAGCGTTACCAGCACGCTGGAAACGCTGGGACTTGCATCATCCGAGCGCTCAGCGAACACCCAGCGCCTCGCTTGGAAGTGTTCTCCAAACGTTCCAATCGAGTGCTGCGTTCGCTTGGAGCGCTTGCCGAACACAGCCTAAGACCACTGAATACGTTTGGATGACATTT
Organism: Bombina bombina; assembly: GCF_027579735.1. Lineage (NCBI taxonomy): Eukaryota > Metazoa > Chordata > Amphibia > Anura > Bombinatoridae > Bombina > Bombina bombina. The sequence goes on from NC_069500.1 coordinate 557,190,130, forward strand.
CAAAGATATGTTCACTGGCAGTCAAAACTGAAACCCCAAACTTTAGGGTTAATGGAGTCGCATGAATATTTTTTAAAATTTTAAAGGGACAGTCTACACCAGAATTGTTATTGTTTTAAAAGATAGATAATCCCTTTATTACCCATTCCCCAGTTTTGCATAACCAACACAGTTATATTTATATACTTTTTACCTCTGTGATTATCTTGTATCTAAGCTTCTGCAAACTGCCCCTTTATATCGGTTCTTTTGACAGACTTGCAGTTTAGCCAATCAGTGCTGGCTCCCAGATAACTTCACGTGCATGAGCACAGTGTTATCTATATGAAACACATGAACTAACACCCCCTAGTGGTGAAAAACTGTTAAAATGCATTCTAAAAAGAGGTGGCCTTCAAGGTCTAAGAAATTAGCATATGAACCTCCTAGGTTAAGCTTTCAACTAAGAATACCAAGAGAACAAAGCAAAATTGGTGATAAAAGTAAATTGGAAAATTGTTTAAAATTACATGCCCTATCTGAATCATGAAAGTTTATTTTGGACTAGACTGTCCCTTTAAAACCCAACATTTATATGATATGATTATGGCTGCAGCACTTAGTTGCCATTATAACAGTGCATGGGGTATTTATAACCACGTATGAGTAAGCATGTACTCTATATATGAAGTGCACGCAACAGTTTCACATAAGTTTTAGAAGAAATGCCTTGGAGTTCCCTTTTTTTGTTTCCCACACCAATTGATTTATCATTTTGCTTGCAAGCAGTCTTAGAATGTTAGGGCAGAGCACACTCACTTTTTTCTCGTAACTTTTGTTGCGGACCGAAACCAGTTGACTTGAATACATTTTTCTGTGCCCTGAATGAAGCCAGCAATGTGGAAAAATCTTACCATTCACGGCCATCTGAATGTACATTTCAGCCACACAGTAAGCTGCATTGGTAGGCAGTGGACTGCTAAATACAACCATTTTTCGCAGCAGAGAGTTAGACAGGTGATTAGCATAATTAGCACAGAGTAGGCTATACATATGGTAATGTTAAATGTGTAAATGCCAGCTGCGGTGTAAAATTTATGTCAGGGGTCGACAGGGCTGTGCGAAAGTATTGTGTTACAGCTGCAGGTCAAAGCCTCCTTTAGCAACACCCCTTTCTCTTGTTGGTGAATGCTTGCTGCAACTGAAGAAAAAGAAATATAACAGATAAGGCTTTGACTGAACAGCAGAGCTCTAAGCAAGAAAGGGGAAAATTGACTCTGTTTTTCTTCAAAATTCTCTAAAAGTGTCAGATTTGTTTTGTTGCCATATACCTAACATGTGCAATACATAGAGCAGATCTTCTAGACATGGCTGGGGGCCTGTGTGTGTGCAATGTGAATTCATGTAAATTGTGCACACCAAAGTGTTTACTTTAGGCTTTGTAGCAGCAAAAAAAAAGAAAGTCAAAAATATTGTCAGAATCGTGAAAGTGCCAGTTTTCTAGTGGTTTGATTGACTTTGGAACCGCAGCCAAAAAAGTCCCTCTGTGGTTTTATATGTAGGTTATAATGCTATTCCCCAAGCCCCTCCAGCCTCCTAAACCACAACATTCTTTCTAAATTGAATAGAACCATTGCAGGTCTGTGTGCTTTTGTTTTTGATATAAATACAAATCTAATTTTATGGAGAATTTGGCACTGTCTTTCTTTCTTTCTTTCTTTCAATATTTACTGCAAATCAAACTTTTTTGTGTGTAGTGGGGGGGTCATTTTTTATTATTATTTTCTGTTCTGGCAAAGCAAAGAGCGGTGGCGTTGACAGAATATAGTTCACACCACACTGACCTTGTGATGAAACTTCCTCATGGCCACAGGGGGTCCTTATGAATCAAGGCCTAATCCAGCTAATCCTGATCGCAACAAAATCATGAAAGTGGCCCCCAGTGCTGTGTGTTTCTCTGCACAGATGCAGAGGAGGCAAAGTGCTGGAAATAAATCGGGACAGCATGATGTTCCACACAGGATGGGGAGCCTGTGTGAAGCTGGGGGCTTCTTTTGTGTTGTTGCCCCATGCAGCCTCAAGTGGAAAGCCAATGAAAGGAGAGCTGGCTCTATAATGAAGAGAATAGCGCTCAGAGCCGTGCAGTGATGTCAGCCCTTCAGAAGTTGAGAGAAGAGTACTGGGGTTAATGTTATGCAACACTCTGAATAGAGCAAGGAAGAGTGATGGTCTCTTTTAGTATTTTGTATAGATTGTAGGAAGGATTGACTAATTGGCTAAGTATTTCTTTGTCTTCTGGATAGTTATCATTTTTTTATTTCCACCTCTACCACCCCGCATTGCATACCCACACTGTGATGAGATCTAATGAGTGTGATAAATGAGGTGTTGTTTCAGCAGAATCTATTATTTGTGTTGCTGTTTAATGGTGTGTGTGTGTGTGGCTGTGTGCGGTGGATAGTTTATAGGTGATATAATTCTCCAAGCTCGCAAAGTTGCAAAGCATGTGTGACAGTAAGTTTCTTGTTTGCAGTGCTGTGCGTTCACATTACTGAATGAACTATTTAAGTGTCCAGTGAAAAATAGGCTTCATGACAGATCCAATGTTGTCTTTGGAGCTGGTGGCTATGTAAGAAATCTGGAGATGGGGAGAGCTATGACAGGCAGCAGTTTCAGTCTGTGGGAGTACTGACCTGACCTGATTGTCTCTGACAGTGAGAGCAGTTCTGCTTCACTGCAAACACTTTCAATAGGAAGCCTTTTAGACAACAACAGATGGCATAAAAAGCAGCTGGCAGGGAATCCTCTTTAAAAAAAAAAAAAAGAACAGCATTTTCACTTATTTTCATCTTTTTTTTTTTTTTTTTTTACAACAGAAATGACTATGCTTCAAATTTGAAGTATTTTAAAAGATATGCTTGTCAGGTGCAAATTTAAAAGGGCATTAAATAAACAATTTTGGTGCATATAAACAAAGGGCATTTTAAAATGTTACATTTGTTTTCTTTGACCAATACTGAGGTTTTTAAACATGTTTTTTTTTTTTGCTTGAGACGAATGTCATTCTCCACTAATAGCATATTTGGGATCTTTGCTTTAAAGCCAGTGAAGATCTGTCACAGGTACTAGTATTGTACAAATATGCACTTTCTATTCAAAGAATAAAACTAAACTGCATAATTTAACTGTTTTTATGTGGAAAAAAATGTTTACCCAATTCCTCTTTATAGGCACATTAAATATTTTTAGAATTTGATGGCCCACAAATTAATAAAAATCTTATTTGCATCAAACATGTACAGTATTTCTGTGGACAGAATGAATAGTGGGAACTGCCTTTCCTAGCATACAAATATTAGATTTGCTTTTAGAAAATGGTGTTTATGAAAGCTCAGTTGAAATATTGAAGATTAGTTTTGACTTATCATGGTCATGCTGAGAATGTTCCGTGGTTTCCACAGCTCATGTTGAACAGGGTACATTTATAATGCTTATGTTGGTTCATTTAATGTTATTACAGTCTATAAGGAATTCATTTCCTTTCCTGGATACATTTAGGACACAAGAATTCTATGTATTAAAAGATGGTGTTGAATTAATGAATTATACTCCTGAGCAAACCCCTGAGACCTTCATAAATTGTCTCAGCCAATTTCCCCCAATGGAAGGTTTTATACTAGTGAGCAGTTGCTGTACACATGAGTGCTTTCCTCATGCTAAAATGTCCTTGCTTCTCAAACATTGCACCTCACCCTTGATTTTCTAAGCTTCTGGTGAAATGGATGGCTGTTTCAGGTGCCTTCGATGCACCACCTGCGGTGCTCTGCAGACGGGCCAATACTTTACACATCCATCTATGAAAATGAAGTTCAAACACAAGTACAGACTTACTTGTACTACCACACATGTGGTCTATCTCCTACACTGTCCGTGTGGCCTCTTCTATGTAGGGAAGTCCACAGACGATTTGAGGACCAGAATGGCCAATCATAAGACTGGCCATACAGTAAGGTACCTCAGACCAACCGGTGGACAGGCACTTTGTTCAGGAGGGACATACGGTGGTTAACCTCAAATACACTATCATTGATCATGTCCCGCCCCTACCACGAGGGGGGATAGGGGTAAGGTCCTGCTCCAGAAGGAAGCCAGATGGACGTACAGGTTGGGCACTATGGCCCCGAATGGCCTTAACTCACACCTTGGGTGGCATTGTTTTCTATAGTTTGTCTTAGAGGACATTGGAGCCCTTTCTTCTATAGGTGGATTTCCTTATGTGGATTTCCTCCTCCTTGGGTGTGGTTTATACTGGGACTATTGTTGTGGTTGATGTGATTTTGTATATTTGAAATTGCAGGTTTGATTTTGGTTCAATCTCTTTTACCTTTATTTTTGTATTTGTATATTTAGGTTTTGCTTTTGTTTTTTTCTTCTTTTTATGTCTCTGGTGCTGTGCTGATGTGAGGTGGGTTGTTTAATTAGCCAGAGATCCAATATTGTATCCCCCTTGAGATCCATTTCACTGCATCTTTTGAGAGCAATATGTGTTTAAATGTTTAAATATTTCATGCGTGTATTCAACCACAGATCTAGCTAGATATACTGTTTATTGAATAATCTATGAGACTTGTACACATGTTAATCTGCATGTAATGAGTGTTTACTCTTTTTGGTTTTGATTTTGTTTTTTGTGCTTTCTGCCTTTTTTCTGTTGTCGTTTTAATTGATATTGTTTGGACTACATTATAGGCCCGACCCTGTCAGGGATGTGATTGGCTGCTCTAGCCATAACACCGTTTTTGGTGATCCTATAATCATGGGGGCGGTTTGTATTGTGCAGTTGCTATGGGAATCCGCCTGTCAGCTGTGTAATTCTGATACAGCAATTACAGCCAATCACTCTGACCTGTGTCTATCTGATGTTTAGAGTTATCCTCTGATCGGTGCCTGTCTGCTCTTGTTAAATTATTTGTTGTATATGTTGCTGTAACACGTTGTTATTTTACACACGTTAGGATGTTTAGTGACACTAGGGAGTCCAGCTACCGGTCGCCACCTGATGGCGTCAGCCAGTGGGAGTGGCACTTCTGGTTGCGGCTCGGTTCTGGAGCACTTGAGAGGGTTTAAAAGGCACGGGGGTAAGTAAATGGTTGTTATTCTTTGAAGGGGGTAACCCCGTAAATAAAGGTAACAATTTGAAATCCTGCTGAGTGCATCCTTTTCTCTCCTTTTTGGGATCAGAGTTATTTAAAAGGAAAAAGTAAAGTAACATTTGTACTTATAAAGCAATTACACAAAATTGTGGCACATGTTTTGCACACACTGAAGTTGTGATTGGGATTCACAGCTCTTAAAATTGTACTAAAGTTTTGTATTATAAATATTCATATACAAATTACTTAGGCTTCTTTTTAATTTTTTCCCAATATAATCTCTGACATAGTGCATGGCTTAGAACATCATGAAAAGCAGCAGATTGTGGGACTACAAACCCTCATTGTTATGTTTTTCATATTTGTTTCATATTTAAACACTGGTTCTGTGAGTTCCCTCATTATTCTTATTATTATCAGTTATTTGTAGAGCGCCAACACATTCCATAGCGCTATAAACATAGGCAGTATACAAGGAAACATTTATAGGGATCAAATGGGTAGAGGGGGTTGCCAAGAGTGACACTGTTGTAGTCAGCTCTTAAAGGGACATTAAACACTTTGAGATGAATATATAAAATGATAAATTGTATATAGAAAAACTCTGCAATATACATTCATTATTTATTTTGTCCCCTTTTCCTGTAATTCCATTCTGATATTGTGAGCTTTTCAGTTAGAAAGGGAAGTGCAGAACACTGTTATATTCCACACAGCCATTGGCTGCACACTCTACTGACCTATTTATAACTGCCCCTAATTGGCCATCAGAGAAGGGAAGGTAACCTAAGTTACAACATGGCAGCTCCCATTGTTTTATAGACACTAAAACTTTACACTTATTTTGTCAATATTAAAACAGCTGATGAAACTTTAAACAATACATTTACATGTTATTCTCAGACTAATCTTTTCTTTGAATGCATAATTCTATCTAGCATTTATTTAGTGTTTAATGTCCCTTTAAAAAGGTAATCTACAAACAGCTCATTCCTCCTGATCTTCAGAATTGCTACCTGGAGTGAACTTTATTCAGGGCGAGAGAGCCACAAGCCCTGGTCCCCACTCTTTTGGGGCCCTTCACTGTCATCGGGGTTAATTGTATGAGAAGGTGCAATGTGCATCTTGCATTTAGTTTATGAAGACGTGTTTATGGTATCAAAAGATGTAATATGTACTAGTGTTTTTTATATAGGACACACTGAATGTTGGGACAGGAATGGGCTGTACAGTATTCGGCAAAAGTTTTGAGAATTACGCAAATATTAATTTTTACAAAAGTCTGCTGCCTCAGTTTTTATGATGGCAATTTGCATATACTCCAGAATGTTACGAAGAGTGATCAGATCAATTGCAATTATTTGCAAAGTCCCTCTTTACAACGAAAATTAACTTAATCCCCAAAAAAACATTTCCACTGCATTTCAGCCCTGCCACAAAAGGACCAGCTGACATCATGTCAGTTATTCTCTCGTTAACACAGGTGTCAGTGTTAACGAGGACAAGGCTGGAGACCACTCTGTCATTCTGATTGAGTTAGAATAACAGACTGGAAGCTTTAAAATAAGGGTGCTGCTTGAAATCATTGTTCTTCCTCTTTTAACCATGGTTACTTGCAAGGAAACATGTGCAGTCATGGTTGCTTTGCACATAAAGATTGCACCTAAATCAACCTTTTAACGGATCATAAAGAACTTCAAGGAGAGAGGTTCAACTGTTGTGAAGAAGGCTTCAGGGTTCCCAAGAAAGTCTTGCAAGCGCTAGGATCGTCTTCAGCTGCGGGATCGGGGCACCACCAGTGCAGAGCTTGCTCAGGAATGTCAGCAGGCTGGTGTGAGTGCATCTGCACGCACAGTGAGGCAAAGAGTTTTGGAGGATGGCCTGGTGTCAAGAAGGGCAGCAAAGAAGCCACTTCTCTCCAGAAAAAAACATCAGGGACAGACTGATATTCTGCAAAAGGTACAGGGATTAGACTGCAGAGGACTGGGGTAAAGTCATTTTCTATGATGAATCCCATTTCCGATTGTTTGTGGCATCTGCAAAAAACCTTGTCCGGAGAAGAAATGGTGAGTGCTACCCTCAGTTCTGTGTCATGTAAAGCATCCTGAGACCATTCATGTGTGGGGTTGCTTCTCAGCCAACAGAGTGGGCTCACTCACAATGTTGCCTAAGAACACAGCCATGAATAAAGAATGGTAAAAAACATCTGACAAAAAGATCTAAAAACACTGAAGCAGCAGACTTTGTGAAAATTATTATTTGTGCCCACAAATTTGTCTTGCACAGTGCCTCGCAAATGCTAAGAGTGGTCCTGCTTACTGCCCTCTGAATGTGTTGTAAATTAAAGGGACAGTCTACACGTTAGTCATCTTAAAGTCTTACTTTAGATTAAGCTGCAAATATCCTCCTGCACACCTTTCTGTATTATGCAGCAGGAACAGTAAAACAGTTATTTTAAAATGAATAGTGTTTGAATAGGCTGCCAAGCTCCGCCCACTAATGACACCACGATCTATGCTACATCTAGGCCCTCTGCTGAATAGCATTGACAGTCTGTTGATTCCAACTAGTGAGCCTTTTGTGATTGGATGCCATATGCAGCCCAGATCATGTCATCAGTGAGCTGAGCTTGGCAGCCATTTCAAACTGGGCAGGAAAAATTTGCATTTTTACCATTCCTGCTGCATGATATAGAAAGGGTGCAGGAGGCTATTTGCAGCTTAAGATGACTAAGGTGTAGACTGTCCCTTTTAAGGTCTTTTCACATGTTGACAACATATGAGACATGACTGAAGACCTCAACTATATGTGACATGTAACGTTTCTAAAAATAAAAGTATGCATGCTGTTACTCATGGTAGCACATTTCTACTTGTACAACACTTGTGTGCGTCTTTAAGGGACAGTCTAGTCATGATTCAGATAGGGCATGCAATGTTAAACAACTTTCCAATTTACTTTTATCATACAGTTTGCTCTTGGTATTCTTAGTTGAAAGCTAAGCCTAGGTAGGCTCATATGCTAATTTCTAAGCACTTGAAGGCCGCCTCTTATCTCAATGCATTTGATTACATGATTAAAGGGACATGGCAGGAAATAGTGCTGCCATCTAGCGCTCTTGCTAATGTTCAACATTGTTGCAAAACTGACACCATATAATGCTGCAAACCCATGCACACTCCTAAACTTTCCTTCCTGCTTTTCAGCAAAGCATAACAAGAAAATGCAGAGATTTTGAAAATAGAAGTACATTAGAAAGTTATTTAAAGTTGTATGCTTTATCTGGATCATGAAAGAACAAAATGGGGTTGTATGTCCCTTTAAGCAATGATTGTATCAGCTCCAGAATGACTGTGGTGTTAAGTTAGTTTCATTTGTAGCCCAGGATTTACTAAAATTGACATATTAACAAAAATGATCTAATCATTAACATTTCATTAAAGAAATGCAATAGGTCTCAGGTCTAAGCAGTAATTAAACACAAAGTGACATAACAGTGCTAATGTGTCATTTTATTGTTCAATTATTGCGGGCTCATAACTGTGTTTTATCTCTGCAAAAGTGTTAGTCTGCTCCAGAGCAGCAATGCACTACTGGGAGCTAACCAAACACATGGTGTGAGCCAATGACAAGAGGCATAGATGTACAGCCACCAATCACCAACTAGCTTCCAGTAGTGCATTGCCGCTCCTCAGCCTACTTAGGTATGCCTTTCAACAAAGGATACCAAAATAAAAAAGTACATTTAGTACTAGAAATGAAATGAAAAGCCTCATAAAAAGGAAAGCTCTTTCTGAAACATCATTAAAAAAACAAACAAACAAAAAAAACAAAATTTTTCTAAATTTGGATTATATGTCCCAATAAGTGTTCTTAGCTTTTTGTACTATTTGGCCTGGATTATGCAATCCTGTTATTCATAACTCACAACCGTAATAAAAAGGTGATGAGATTTCCTTATGATTTCGTATTGTTCTCTGGTTACTTCAATTGTTCATCAGTGAGTGTCACAAATTAAAGCCTTCATGAGTTTGCACCTTTGCATGCATATATACTAGGCAAACATAGCTTTTGTTAACCATCTAGCTTACATTAAAGGGACATGAATACCCAAATATTTTTTTTCATGATTCATATTTACTTTTATTATCAAATGTTCTTTGTTATTTTGGTGTCTTTTGTTGAAAAGCAGGGAGATCATCTCAGAAACGTGTTCGTGTTTCTAGCTCTACATGGTAGCAGTTTGTCAAGAATGTTATATATTTGCAAGAGCACTAAATGGCTGCACTTTTCCTGCCATGTGGTGCTCCAGACATGCTACCTACCCAGGTATCTGTACAACAAAGACTACCATTCCACCAAAGCAAATATGATGATAGAAGGAAATTGGAACTTTTTTTTTTTTTTTTTTTAAATTGTGAGCTTGTTATAATTAAAAAATAAATAAAATAAAAATTGGGGTTTAACCCCTTGACCAAATATAACATATGTGTGTGGTGTGTGTGTGTGTGTGTGTGTGTGTATATATATATATATATATATATATATATATATATAATGTCACTCGGTGCAACGCTCATCGTACCGCATAACGTGTATATATACGTATATAAACGTCGCAGCTGCAGGAAGCTCCAGCAGTCAAATGACAGCTGAGAAATGGTCTTCCTGAGCTGCATGTATCTGTCTGCAAATGGAAACTGAGCACGATCGGCGCTCCGTTTCCATATGAAGGCAGATGCCAAATCGTTACAGATGGTGACACTGGGTGTGTCACCGTCTGTAACAATCATCTGCTGGTGCCGGCGAAAGGTGAGGGAGGGAAAAGAGTTGTTTGGGAGGAATAAGGTAGGGATCAGGTGGGAGGTGTCAGGTGGGAGGGTAATCTCCACACTAAAGCTAAAATCAACCTTACACGCTACCTGCTTAACCCCATCACTGCCGGGAATAATAGAAGTGTGATACGCAGCTGCAACAAGCGATATTCTAATTGCCAGAGACCAATGGCAAAACCATGTATGTCTGCTATTTCTGAACAAAGGGGATCTCAGAGAAGCTTTTACAATCATTTTTCATGATAGAACAAGAGGTAGGTAAATAATTTAAGGGAGAGATCCAAACCCATTTGGCAGTGAAATGGTGGCCTGAAATATACCAAAATGGGCCTAGATCAATACTTTGGGTTGTCTACTTAAAAAAACAATAACAAAAAAAAACATATAGTTTGACAGGTAAATAAAAAAAACAAGGCTCGATTTCTGTTTCAATGGAGTGAAAGCAAAAATGCTAATAATTCTCCGCTATTTGGGGCAAGTTCTTCTTTGAAATTCCCGGTAGAGAAGGGGTTAATGCCCCCTTTAAACATTAAATTATATATACTATGTTTATATAGTAATAAGCTTTTGATTATAAAAAGTTCAGTTTTATTTCCTTTTTATGACATCACTGTTTTTATACACACTTATATATTTTTTCCACAGAATTTTTGTTACCTTTTTTTCCCTCAGGACAAAAATCAAGCACAGTTGTCCAGGTGAAAAAAAAGTTCCTCTTAACTTTGCATTCCTTGTAGTCAAGGCATCTGTAAAACCCCTAAGTCTACTCTATAGTCAATATATTCTACATTTGCATTTTGATCTGTTCTTGGAAGCTGTGGTCTCAATGCAGTTTTAGCTTTAACTGATGGGAACTCAGGAGGCAGAGCTGTTATACTGCCTATAAATTGAAGAATGTGGATAGCATGTGGTACCAGCATTCATGTCTTGCCCTTGTAAAATTTTAGGGTGATCTGTCCACACATTTCTAATGCAGCAGTGAATTCAAGCAACTGTTCAAAACTCACTGGAGACAACCAAAGGAATGTTGTGTTATAATATTTCTTACGCGTTTTTATAATATCTGTATTTGATGTCTTCATGCTCTACTTGATTATCTAGTATGCACAATGAAATCCTGCTTTTTTCCCTTTCCTAGGCTGAGCTTACCTTTTGTAATCATGTTGTAAAGGAAAATCGCTATCCCTTTGCCAATTTTTTTTCTCTCTCTCTCTCTCTCTTTGCGGAAGTATGTACATAAAAGCCATTGATCGTGAAATGTGCTATTGGACCAGACTGTTTATACAAGTGCAAGAAATTGTACAAGAAATTTTCAGTCTGCTCTGTAAGGAAAGCCTTTCTCAAGTGATTTAATTTCTCCATATGGAAGCCTGGTATCTGGAGGGGGATGGAAAATAAACGAACTGAAATTAAGATCCTGGCGAATAGAATCTAATTTACAGTGCCATTTAGAAATTGTGTTTTATTGTATCCTTTGTTACAAGTAGTATAAACTATGCATTGTTCTTTAGACTAAAACACTAACATTTAAATATATTTTTCTTGCTAGTTGGTGGACGGGTAAGCCGCGAGTTAAATTATACACGACAGAAGATTGGAGAAGAAGCAATGTTTAATCCACAACTTATGATCCAGACACCTCTTGAAAACGGTGCTAATGTTCTGACAACAGAAGCTCTCATGCAACATCTCCATTCGGCACATGAAGCCACCAAGGTTCAGGTCTTTATGTACAACAGGTAAATACTGAAGGGACATTAAACACATAGGGGCCGATTTATCAAGGGCCGAATGGCCCCTGGAAACAGTAGTTATGAAGCAGTGGTCTTAAGACCGCTGCTCCTTAACTGGTCCGCCGCTTCTGAGCAACGGACAGCAATCAACCCAAACAGATGCGATCGGGTTGATTGACATCCCCTGCATTTGCAGGGGGGTGGTATTGCACAAGCAGTTCAACAATGTCTGTCAGACACGATACGCTACAGAGTATCATGTCGGAGAGACATTGATAAATCGGCCTCATAATCTGGTGGACGGTAGTTGCCTGAGCTTTTCTGGATGCAGTAGAGTTTTACCATTTGCAGGAGCTGTTTAGATCAGTGTACAAGCGTATTTACTCATGACCTCTGATAGGCCAAAGCCAAGGTGGCCAATAACACACAGGCTGGTATGAAATAGCAAAGCTCTTCAAATGATTCTGAGGAATTGACAGTTTTACACACTTTTTCTTTATTTTTTTATGCCAATTTTGTGCAGAGCTGGTTGATGATACATACTATAAAGAAAGAAAAATTAACATTTGCAGAGCAAATTTGTCAAACTTTTGATTACCAATACACACAGACGCAAAAATAAATCAGACCACTTCTCATTATGTCAGAAAAAATAGGATTGTTGATTGGATAACCGCATTATAAAGAAGTGCCTAACTAGAATAGAGTATTTTGTTTTTTTTAATGTAAAGAGATATTGAACATCGAGATTGTAATATAAAATGCTTAAAGGGTTAGTACACCCCCAAAAATTTTATTGTTTAAGAAGATAGATAATCCCTTTATTTACCATTCTCCAGTTTTCCATAACCAATACTGTTATAAAAATATACCTTTTACCTCTGTAATTAACTTGTATCTAAGCTTCTGCTGACTGCCTCCTTCTCAGATCTTTTGACAGACATGGATTACAGGCAATTAGTTCTGACTCTTAAATAACTCCACGTGGGTGAGCACAGTTATTTATATTAAACACATGAACGAACGCCCTCTAGTTGTGAAAAGCTGTCAAATGCTTTCAGATAAGGTGTGGCCTTAAAGGGCCTAGGGTTAGCTTTCAACTAAGAATACCAAGAGATCAAAGCAAATTTGATGATAAAAGTAAATTAGAAAGCTGTTTAAAATTACATGCCCAATCTGAATCATGAAAGTTTAATTTGGATTTTACTATCCCTTTTAATTATGCATAGTAAGACAACTTAGCAATATACTTTCACTATTTATTTTACACCTTTTTTCTGTAATTTTATATCTAAAAATTGTGGATTTTCAAGTCCCTGGACTTTGAAAAACCACATGGCAGGCTTCACAAGTCTAACCTAGCCACATATCTGTCCCTAATTTGTTTAGGTTTTGTTATCTTGAATCCTCCAAATATGCGAATGGGAGGGTTGAGTTTGACCATTTAAAAACAATTGCAGCAAACAAGGTGTTGTTCAGTTATCATAATGCTCAGACTATGCTGACATGTTAATCTAATGGAAGACTGCCCGAAAAAAAGAAAATGAATGTCGAGTTGTTTCTGTCCCTATAACTCCTAAATTTTACTTTTGGTTCTTAACTTTTTAGAAGCTATCTCTTTTTTTCTCTTTTATTTGTGGGGATGTTTAAATAACAGCATGTTTTACTTATACAGGCATTGGAAATTAGAAGACTTGTGTTTTAAATCTGGAGAACTTATCACAGAAACCAATTTTGTGGCATCAGTAAGTGTTATTTCTCTCTGTGTAGAAAATAACTTCTGTATAGTCAAATATTCCTCTTCTCTAAAACATTTTTTTTTATGATTATGTACAGATTATTGAATCTTTATATCCCTGCTTGATTATTACACCTTTAGACTGTTTTTGGGAAGGAGCAAAACTTCAGTCTGGAACAGCATATTTTTAGTAAGTGACTTATTATTTATTTATGTGGCTACTTGGTTTAGGTGACCATACTACTTTTTAGATTACAATATTTTATAGCCTAAATATGTAGCAATAATTTAGAACAGTGTTTCTCACTTCCAGTTTCAGGACACACTAACAGGCCAGATTTTCAGGATTAATTTGAGTGAGAGCAGGTTAATAACTATGGTTACTGATCATCTGATAATTGGACCTGTACTCTAGTTTAGATATCCTAAAAGCTGGCCTATTAGTGAGCCCTGAAGACTGAAATTGAGAAACACTGATTTAGAAGAATTATAACATTTTTAATTTGAAGTATTTGCTATAGAATTCAATCTTTTAAATGTCTACTTCAAAGACCTCTTCTGACTTCAGAATATACCTATACATCTAAAGCATGAATGAACGTGAACAATGACACTTTTATTTAATTGGTTAATGAAACAAAGTGTACTTTTTAGTTTTGAGTTCTTATAGTTGAGCTACTTTATATTCCTCTTATCCTACAAAGAGTTAATTGATTATTGTAACTGGCATTTGCAGGCATTTTCTGGTAATTATGCAAGTGTTAGTGTCTGTTTATATTCTGGTTGTATGGTTCTAGCTGAGATACGCCATTTCAAATGACCCTCTTTAACCTATACTGTACAGTTCTTGAAATGCAGATTTATTATTATTTTTTCTTGTTTAAAGACTTAAAATAATGACTTGCGTTTGGTAAACAAGGTTTGCTGACATGAACCATCAAAATAGGTGACCATTTTTTAAATGTATAAGAATGTGCCAGAACAGTATCAAGTGTGGGCTCAGCAGCAGAAGAGATAGCCATCCCTCTTTATTGTATGATTTGCTGCCAAATATAAACCTGTTTTTTTTTATTTTTTTTTTGTTACAGTTCTATAAATGTATAAAGCTTAAGGTCATTAAAAAAATAAAATAAAAGCATAAGTGGAGAAATGCCAGTTTACACGTGGCCTTTAAAGTAGGTGTAATAGATATTTTACAAATACACTTTTTGCTTTGTCATTCAAATATACAAGGCTGTTGAAAAATCAAGCAGATTATTTATTATTTTGCCCAAAATAAATCTATGCACATTATGTTCATTCTGGTATTAAAACATTAGCATGAAGCCATACATTAAGTATCACATCTCATGCATGCTCATTCTTTGCATTTCTTATTTCTCAATATTCTCTTTAATTTCTTCTGTAGCGGTAAACCCCCAATGAGATGGACAAACTTTGACCCCTTGGAATTACTGGCAGACATAAAGAATTTAAACATTAATGCAGAGACGTGGGAGGAAATGCTAAATAAGGCAGAGGTTGGTCATGGGTATATGGACAGACCTTGCCTAAATCCATCTGATTCAAAATGTCCCGCCTCCGCACCAAATAAAAATTCCACCAAAGTGAGTTCTAAGTGACAATAAGACATTCTAATTGTTTGTTTTACAATTTATATATTGTATTATTTTTATTTATTTATTTACTTTATTCATTTTTTGTCCATTTTTAGCCACTGGATGTTGCTCTTGTTTTAAGCGGTGGCTGTTATGGACTTTCAAGGAAGTACATGCATTGGCAGGAAGAGCTGATCATAGGGGGGACAGTGAAAAATGCCAGTGGAAAACTTGTCAGGTGAAACACTGATCCAAATAATCTAAATGCAGGAGGGTTTTTTTTTTTTGGGGGGGGGGTTACAGCTTTTTTTACACCTTTTTGCATACTTTTGAAATTAATACGAAACCCAGATTTAATTTTTTGATTACTTTTACAATACAAATATATATGAATATTTAAAAAAAAGAATATTTCACCCTTAGCTCAAAGCCTACGTGGCACACTCATCTTAACAATAAGTACAGTATTGCAGAATGCTGGGCCAATCACAGGGGTTTGTTTATTATTTTGATTTTTTTCAGTTAGGGTATAACAATATTCTATGTGCTAAAACTACACACCAGAATTTTTATTGTTTAAAAAGATAGATAATCCCTTTAATACCCATTCCCCAGTTTTGCACAACCAACATCGTTATATTAATATACTTTTTACCTCTGTGATTAACTTGTATCTAAGCATCTTCTGCAAGCCCCCTGATCACATGACATTTTATTTATTATCTATTGACTTTCATTTTAGCCAATTAGTGCAGTGTGTGCCACAAGCCACAGGCGTGATCACAATGTTATCTATATGGCTCACATAAACTAGCTCTCCCCTGTTGTGAAAAGCAAATATAATAATTTCTAAGTCCTTGAAGGCCGCCTCTTATCACATGCTTTTTTATGAGCCTTCCTAGGTTTAGATTTCAACTAATAATACTAAGAGAACAAAGCAAAATTGGTGATAAAAGTAAATTGGAAAGTTGTTTAAAATGGCATGCCCTATTTAAATCCTGAAAGTTTTTTTTGGTCTTGACTGTCCCTTTAATTATGGAATTATGATACTTTTATTTCAGTTTTCAGATTACCTTGATTTTATACAGCTATAACAATCTATGGAACGGCAAAATCCAGTTTGTTTGTTTATTTTGGAAGTTAGGGGGACCTTAGATAGCTAATTGTTTTGCTAAAGAAAATGTAATAATCACATTTATAAACCAGAATATAATCGTTTTATTTGGTTTTGTTTCTTTTCATGCTGCTCCTCTATACTTTTAAAGTTTTATTTATATTCTATTTATTTTATTTTTCAGTGCCCAGGCGTTGCAGACCATGTTTCAGTTAATGACACCTAAACAAATGTACGAGCACTTCAAAGCTTATGACTATGTTAGCAAAATAAACTGGAATGAGGACAAAGCAGCAGCCATCTTGGAGGCTTGGCAACGCACTTATGTTCAGGTGAGGCTCCCTAACAATGCAGTTTAGTTAAAGGGATATGAAACCCCCCAAAAATGTATTTTGTGATTCAGACAGAGCATACACTATTAAAAAAGTTTCCAATTGACTTCTATTACCAAATTGGCTTAATTCCAATGGTATTCTTTGTTGAAGAGATACCTATGTAGGGGACTGGAGCACTACATAGCAGGAAACCGTGCTGCCATCTAGTGCTCTTTTAAATTGATAGCATTTTGCAAAACTGCTGCCATATAGTGCGCCAGACCGGTGCACGCTTCTTAGCTTACATCCCTGGTTTTCAACAAATTATACCAAGAGAACAAAGGAAATGAGATAATTGAAATATATTAGAAAGTTGTTTAAAATTGCATGCTCTATCTGAATAATGAAAGAAAAATGTTGAGTTTCATGTCCCTTTAACATGAATACTCTTTGTTATAAATGTTTTATTTACCTTTCAGTTTATGGTTATTGATCCTATTTTTTTATTTTTGTTCTTTTAATAGTCTGACAAGATAAATAATTTATGTTGATAGCAGTCTCAATTCCACTTACAGAAACAGAAGTCATATTGAGTGCCCAATAATTCATCTAAAGTGGAAACAATTTAAGCCTCTGATGCTAATCATCAATTAAAACCTAATTTAGAAACTATCAAAAAATGAAAGTCTTTCAGTCATCGCGTGTGGAAAATCCCTTCCTGACCACTAGGAGAAGGCAAAAAGATACCTTAACACATCAGTGCATTAAATCCCTCCCACTTCCCATGATGCTCAGTCATTTTCTTTTGCCTTTTTGATGAGGAGTGTGGTGAAAGTGCAGATCTACTTGTCATTGAGAGGGGTCCTCTAACTGATCTTAGGCCTATTTCTTCTTGAGCTTCTCGTAACGAGGCTTCTGTTGAAAAGATTTGCAAGGCAGCTACTTGGTCTTCTTTGCACACTTTTTCACAGTTTTATCACTTTGATGTGAATGCCGTTTCTGAGGCTGCTTTTGGCAGAAAAGTTCTGCGGGCCATAGTGCCTGATTAGTAATGTACCTGCCTTCACTGTTAGCCCCCACTTAATTCATGGTGATCTCGTGAACTTCACTGATTGGGTATAGATTCCCACATGTGGTGACTCGTGGACTCTCACCATTATGAAAAAAAAATGAATTTATCGGGTAAGCATAATTTTTTTTATTGTAATGTTCAAGAGGTATTTTAACTCCTGCCACTTGAATATCATGTATATTTTAAGCATTCTATTTCTTATGTTAACAACATCAAACTTTTTAAAACTAAACATACATTATACCCCTTATTGTTTTATTGTAGCATTCTACTAAGAAGTACACATAATCAATGTTATGCATCCTGCATTCTTCCCTGACACTCGGTTTAGGATGCAACAGGTGATTGGATAGAGCATGACTTTAACTATGTGTTTAACCCTCATCATGGAGAGTAACAGGAATTAGTTGAAAATTGAAATGCCTTAACAAAACATAGAAATGTATTTAGAATATAAAGGGCCAAGGATTTTTTCACAACTATTTGCGTGTGTCAGATATAGTGCTCATTTTACAAGTTTAAAATAAATACACCCCTCACCACACCCACAATTCAGTTTTACAAACTTCACCATCTCCATAGGAGGCAAAGTAAGTTTGTGGTTGATTTTCTTCTGTGATATGCGCTTCTCAGCATTTTGAAGCCCGATTCCTCTCAGAGTACAGTGAATGTCAGAGGGATGTGAAAGGAATATCACCTATTGAATTCTATGGTTTTCCTCGCGGGAAATCTTTTCATATGTTCTCTATTATCAGTCGTAGATATTCATCTCCTACCTCCCTTTTCAGATTGACGATATACTCTCATATTCCATTACCTCTACTGATAACTGTTTCAGTACTGGTTTGGCTATCTGCTATATGTGGATGGGTGTCTTTCGGTAAGTATGTTTTCATTACTTAAGACACACTCAGCTATGGTTTGGCACTTTATGTATTAATGTAAAGTTCTAAATATATGTATTGTACTTATATTTGCCATGAGTCAGGTTTATGTATATTTCCTTTTTGCAGACTATCAGTTTCAAAATTCAGAAGATCCTACCTCAGATATTGACACTGACAAATCTACTTATCTCTTTAAGATGGAGTATATTTGTTCCTTGTTAAAAGAGGTGTTGATTACTTTGGATATTGAGGAAACTAGTCCTCTTGATATTAAAACTAGTAAACGTTTAAATTCTGTTTATAAACCTCCTGTGGTTACTCCAGAGGTTTTTCCAGTTCCTGATGCTATTTCTGAAATGATTTCAAAAGAATGGAATAGGCCTGGTACTTCTTTTATTCCTTCTGCTAGGTTTAAAAAGTTGTATCCCTTGCCAGCAATTAGATTGGAGTTTTGGGAAAAAATCCCCAAAGTTGATGGGGCTATCTCTACTCTTGCCAAACGTACTACTATCCCTATGGAAGATAGTACTTCCTTTATAGACCCTTTAGATATGAAACTTGAATCTTATCTAAGGAAAGCTTATTTATATTCTGGCTATCTTCTCAGGCCTGCCATTTATATGGCTGATGTTGCAGCTGCATCAACTTTTTAGTAGGAAAGTTTAGAGCAACAGTAAACAGATCCTGATTTGTCTAGCATTGTTCGCTTGCTTTAACATTCTAATCATTTTATCTGTGATGCTATTTTTTTATATCAAAATTGATGTTAAATCTATGTCTTTAGCTAGAAGAGCTTTGTGGCTTAAATATTGGAATGCTGACATGGTATCTAAGTCTAGATTACTATCTTTCTTTCCAAGGTAACAATTTATTTGGTTCTCAGTTGGATTCAATTATTTCAACTGTTACTGGGGGGAAGGGAGTTTTTTTTTACCTCAGGATAAAAGATCTAAGGGTAAATCTAAGGCTTCTAATTGTTTTCGTTCTTTTCGACAGAATAAGGAACAGAAAGCCAATCCTTCGTCCAAAGAATCTGGTTCAAGTTGGAATAAATCCAAGCCTTTTAAGAAACCCAAGCCAGCCCCCAAGTCTGCATGAAGGTGCGGCCCTCATTACTGCTCAGCTGGTGAGGGGGGGTGCAGATTAAAATTTTTCCAAGACATTTGGGCAGATTCTGTCCAAAATCAATGGATTCAGAGCATTGTCTCTCAAGGGTATCAAATAGGATTCAGAGTAAGACCTCCTGTGAGAAGATTTTTTTCTCTCACACGTTCCAGCAAACCCAGTGAAGACTCAGGCCTTTCTGAAGTGTGTTTAAGATCTAGAGCTTTCAGGGGTAATTATACCAGTTCCGTTTCAGGAACAGGGTTTGGGGTTTTATTCAAATTTATTCATTGTCCCAAAGAAAGAAAATTAATTCAGGCCAGTGCCAACTTTCAAAATGGTGACTATAAGGACTATTCTGCCTTTTTGTTCAGCAAGGTCATTATATATCCACGATAGACTTACAGGATGCATATCTTCATATTCCGATTCATCCAGACCACTATCGGTTTCTGAGATTCTCTTTTCTAGACAAGCATTACCAATTTGTTGCTCTACCATTTGGCCTAGCAACAGCTCCAAGAATTTTTTTCAAAATTCTCGGTGCCCTACTCTCTGTAATCAGAGAACAGGGTATTACGGTGTTTCCTTATTTGGACGATATCTTGGTACTAGCTCAGTCTTTACATTTTGCCGAATCTCAAACATATCAACTAGTGTTGTTTCTTCAAAGACATGGTTGAAGGATCAATTTACCAAAAATGTCCTTGATTCCTCAGACAAGGGACCCCTTTTTAGGGTTCCAGATAGATTCAGTGTCCATGACTCTGTCTCTAACAGACAATAAAATTGGTTTCAGCTTGTCGGAACCTTCAGTCTCAATCGTTCCCTTCAGTGGCTATGTGCATGGAAGTTTTAGGTCTCATGACTGCAGCATCGGACGCAATCCCCTTTGCTCATTTTCATATGAGACCTCTCCAGCTTTGTATGCTGAAGCAATGGTGCAGGGATGATACAAAGATATCACAATTAATATCCTTAAATCCCAATGTTCAACTTTCTCTGACTTGGTGGTTAGAGCACCACCGTATAATTCAAGGGGCCTCTTTTGTTCGTCCAACCTGGACTGTAATCACAACAGATGCAAGTCTTTCAGGTTGGGGAGCTGTCTGGGGAACTCTGACAGCACAAGGGGTTTGGAAATCTCAAGAGTTGAGGTTACCAATCAATATTTTGGAACTCCGTGCTATTTTCAGGGCTCTTCAGGTTTGGCCTCTGTTGAAGAGAGAACCATTCATTTGTTTTCAGACAGACAATGTCACAAATGTGGCATATATCAATCATCAGGGACTCACAGTCCCCTAGCTATGGAAGAAGTATCTTAGATACTTGCTTGGGCGGAATCCAGCTCTTGTCTAATTTTTGCGGTACATATCCCAGGTATAGACAATTGGGAAATGGATTATATTAGCCGTCAGACTTTACATCCAGTGGAGTGGTCTCTACATCCAGATGTGTTTTTTCAGATTGTTCAGATGTGGGTTCTTCCAAAAATAGATCTGATGGCTTCTCATCTAAACAAGAAACTTCCTAGGTACTTATCCAGGTCCAGGAATCCTCAGACGGAGTCGGTGGATGCGTTGGCAGTTCCTTGGTTTTACCAACCTGCTTATATATTTCCGCCTCTAGTTCTTCTTCCAAGAGTGATTTCCAAAATCATCATGGAACATTCGTTTGTGTTTCTGGTTGCTCCAGCATGGCCTCACAGGTTCTGGTATGCGGACCTTGTCCGGATGTCCAGTTGTCAACCTTGGCCACTTCCTTTAAGACCAGACCTTCTGTCTCAAGGACCGTTTTTCCATCAGGATCTCAAATTGCTAAATTTGAAGGTATAGAAATTGAAAGCTTAGTCATAGAGGTTTCTCTGACTCAGTGTTTGATAGAATGTTACAGGCTTGTAAATCTGTTTCTAGGAATATTTATTATCGAGTTTGGAAGACTTATATTTCATGGTGTTCTTCTAATAAATCTCGGCATTCTTTTAGAATTCCTAGAATTTTACAGGTCTTCATGATGGTTTGGATAAAAGTTTATCTGCAAGTTCCTTGAAGCGAAAAATCTCTGCTCTTTCTGTTTTATTTCACAGAAAGATTGCTAAGCTTCCTGATATTCACTGTTTTCTTCCAGCTTTGGTCCGTATCAAGCCTTTCATTAAATCAATCTCTCCTCCTTGGAGTCTTAATTTGGTTATGAAAGCTTTACAAGCTCCTCCTTTTGAGCCTATGCATTCTTTGGATATTACACTACTTTCTTGGAAAGTGTTGTTCCTTTTGGCTATCTCTTCTGCTAGAAGAGTTTCTGAATTATCTGCTCTTTCTTATGAGTCACCTTCTCTGATTTTTCATCAAGATAAGGCAGTTTTGCAGACTTCATTTACATTTTTACCTAAGGTTGTGAATTCTAACAACATTAATAGAGAAATTGTTGTCCCCTCTTTGTGTCCTAATCCTAAGAATTCTTTGGAAAGATCCTTACATTCTCTGGATGTTGTAAGAGCTTTGAAATATTATGTCAAAGCTACTAAAGATTTCAGAAAGACTTCTAGTCTATTTGTTGTCTTTTTTGGTTCTAGGAAAGGTCAGAAAGCTTCTGCCATTTCCTTGGCATCTTGGTTAAAGGTTTTGATTCATAAGGCTTATCTGGAGACTAAATTCTACCGTTTTGATGTATTTGCCTCTTCGGAAGCAGTTTTTGGTAGAAAAGTTCTTCAGACAGCTGTTTCAGTTTGATTCCTCTGCTTATGTTTTAAGTTTTTTCTTTTTGGTTGTAGATTTAATTTTTCAGCGGAAAATGGCTGTTTTTATTTTATCCCTCCCTCTCTAGTGACTCTTGTGTGGAGTTCCACATCTTGGGTATTTCTATCCCATACATCACTAGCTCATGGATTATTGCCAATTACATGAAAGAAAACATAATTTATGTAAGAACTTACCTGATAAATTAATTTCTTTCATATTTTCAAGAATGCATGAGACCCACCCTTTTTATGGTGGTTATGTTTTTTTGTATAAAGCACAATTATATTTCCAATTCCTTTTTTTGATGGTTTTTACTCTTTTTTTTTCTATCACCCCACTTCTTGGCTATTCGTTAAACTGAATTGTGGGTGTGGTGAGGGGTGTATTTATAGGCATTTTGAGGTTTGGGAAACTTTGCCCCTCCTGGTAGGATTGCATATCCTATACGCCACTAGCTCATGTACTCTTGCCAATATGAAAGAAATGAATTTATCAGGTAAGATCTTACATAAATTATGTTATTATGTTAGTGTGACTTGAAAGGAAAGGTATCTGGAACACATTAGTGAGCCCTGGAATCTGTTCACAGCTCAAATCCCATTGGTGAAGTCATGTGACTTTTTTGGCCTTTGTTTCCCAGGCGCTGACCTTTCCTGAGTTGCATGTGACCTCTGTGAATCCACCAACCGATTAGGGGGAGAAAAAAAAAATATTTAATTTTTTTTACCTTTTCTAGTAATGCCTTGTGTAGGAACATTACAGAGTTTCTAGAATTGAGAAATTATGTACAACCAATCCTATATGCACCCACTGTTTTCACCTCTATTACTTCCAGACAGCTTGCTTAATACCCTTGGATGGGTCATATACATATGCCTAGTTGTACAGTGTCCTATTCATATTGTTTTGTTATATACATGCACTTTCTGATAGCAACAGTTGATTTTAAAATAAACTGGGGTCCACTTACTTTATGTTTCTTGTTTATTTACACAGATATGTATAGTATGAATAAATCAGTAATTCAATTCTTCTTTGCAAAAGGTCTGCATACAGTATATATGTTTTTAGAGTATATTTAAACCTCTTATTTTGTTACCAAAGTTTGCATTATGTTAAGAGACCTTGGACATAGCCCTTAAAAAGCATCTCAGGAATTTTTATCTTTCTTCTTTTTTGTGGCCAGTAAGGGCAAATATAAATGAGCTTGTACACTGATCCAATATACCACTAGGTTGAATGTTGCAGGGTCTGTGTTCGTAATGCACTCTAGCCTCTCTGGGTCAGCGGTAAAAGCACAATGTAAATTCAATTACAGTAAAATCAACCAATATAAGTGAAGGAAGTACATTGCAATTTTTTTACTATACAAAATTTAAAGGGATATAAAACCCAAAAACTTGATTAAAATTATACAGATAGAGGATACGTTATTCAACATTCCATTTTACGTCTGTTATCTAATTTGCTTCATTCTCTTGATATTATGGGTTGAAAAGCATATATAGGTAGACTCAGGAGCTGGGAGATAGCTGCTGGGTAGTGGCTGCACATATATAGCTTTTCTCTTTGGCTTATTGATGCATGCAGCTAGCTCCCTGTAGTGCATTGCTGCTCCTTCAATAAAGAATACCAAGAGAATTAAGCAAATTTGATAATAGAAGTAAATTGGAAAGTTGTTAAAATTGTATGCTTGATCTGAATCATTAAATATTTTATGGGGAATTACATTTTTACTTTGTTTTTTTATTACCTTTTAGTGGTTTCCTAATAATTTTTAGTTCTTAATGTTTATTTTAGGTTGTACATCAAAGTGTTGCACAAAATTCCACCCAGAAAGTTCTCTCTTTTACCACGACTACCCTGGACGATATCCTGAAATCATTTTCAGATGTTAGTGTTATAAGAGTGGCCAGTGGATACCTATTCATGGTAAGCTAACTTTCCTATGTAAATGGTATCCTTTGGCTTCAACCACTAGAAACCACAAGATAAATGTCAATAAATAATACTTTTGATAAAAACTACAAAACTGGAAGCCATTTTGAAGTCAGGGTGCATACTAACGTGTATTGCTTTTTTGTTTTTTTGGTTGTTTTGTTTGCAGCTTGCCTATGCCTGTTTAACCATGCTGAGATGGGACTGTGCCAAGTCGCAGGGTGCTGTGGGGCTGGCAGGAGTCTTGCTGGTTGCGCTCTCAGTGGCTGCAGGATTGGGCCTGTGTTCATTAATTGGCATTTCATTTAATGCAGCAACTACTCAGGTACGGTTTTGTCTTTTAATCCACATATATATTCAATTAGTTAAAAAAAATGTGACAGGGTTATTACTTTTGAAGTTATGAGCTTTGTATCTTTTATTTATTGATCTATTTAATTTTGAATAAGTCACTTTAGGTAAGCAGCATTTACTCTGACATTCCTTTTGTAAAAAGCTCTTGTCTACAGATATCAGATTTGTTTTTTTAAAACATCAGCATTATTAGTGAATTAAATAACAATTTGAAAACATCAAAAAGGGTTGAAGTAATGTTGATATATAACTTACTAAGGATCACTGGTAGGCAGCCATTGCAATAGTATGCTAATACCCTTGGAAAAAAAAGATGTCTTTTTTTCTCTTATGATGTATTTGATTATAATGAACTTGTCCTGGTTTAACCTCAGTCCAACAGCCAGGACACTTTATTACAGAACCCTTTGACAACTCACAGGAAGCCTTGCCAAGCTAGTATAGGTGCTAAGCCTGCGTGTATTGAATGCTGACTACCTGCATTGTTTCCTTCAGGTTTTGCCTTTTCTTGCTCTCGGTGTTGGTGTAGACGATGTCTTTCTATTGGCACATGCATTTAGTGAAACTGGGCAAAACAAAAGGATTCCATTTGAGGTAATTTGAATTTTCATTTCTTAAGCCTTTGTTCGCACAGGTATTTTTCCAGGAGGCACTTTTTTAAATACTTTAAAAAGTATCCAATCCCATTCAATACAAGCTCAAGTGCTACAAGTATTTCACAATTAAAAACTATTTATGAGTAGAAACCTTTATAGTTCTTCCATAATAAGCACTAACTAACATTTTAAAAATGTTATTGGTATTTCATTGCAGGATTGGAGTGTTTGAGCTTTGTCAGAAAAAGATCACTCTGTTTAAGTGTTATAAATGACATTTTTAGTACATTTTTTAATGATGCTATATTTTCAACTTAGTATGACTATATAGAATGTCCCCCCCCCCCCCAAAACTTCTCATTCAGAGACTTGTTTCTTCAGGATCAACCAGACCTCAGAGGTTTGCCATTGAATGTTTTATGCCTCCTTTTTATTTACATTATGTTTAACACATTTAAACACAGAAGAACAAGGTTGTTGTTGTTGCATAAATTGCATTTTGAGCATACAAACAAACAAACATATCTTCTATATGTATTAATTATTAGGGAAAATTGGGGTAGAAAAAGAAGAAAAATATTCAGAATGTTATTGGCTCACTACAGCATCCCTGGAGTCAAGTCAGAGATAAGCATGAAAGTAACCTATGCCCAGTAGTTCATATCTCTTCATAAAGCGTCATTTAATCTCTTAAAAACAAAGTGTGGAATGCCCATCGGCAATAAGGCTTTCATATGTTGAGTTGGAACAATCTGGCATCTCCATAGTAATTTGTTTGCTTTCTTGAGATGCTGGAGTACACAATTAAGAACCACAGCTTCATAAAAGCCCTGTCTTATCACTACAAATCAAATTATTAGATGTGATCATCAAAATGTGGGGATGTGGGTGACACGAAAAGAGGCCTGTGCATCCCAATACGTTTAGGGGCATATGAAGGTTTTCTTGAATGTCCATACCGTTTAAGCAGTAATCATAAATTTATATTCTCTCATTTGTTAATACGGAAATGTTATGGGTACCGTGTATTAAATGCCAAGCCGACAAGGTACTGAACTTGAGAACCTGTCCGCATGGCTGTGCAGCATACAGGCAGTGGACTCTGTATGTCTGCTGCCCTTATGTACCATTACACACTCAAGTAAGTGTGTAATGCCGTCCCCTTCCCTCGTGCAACCAATCACGCTAGAGTAGGGCCTATCAGTCACCCAGAGCGACCATGTTCGGGGCTGATTTTTCTCCTCCAACTCAGAGGTGGTGGAAATTGTAAGAAGCAGCGGTCTGATGATTGCTGCTTCTTACACTGCAGGAAGCAGGCTTATATTTGCTCCAAAGCTGCTTACGCTGCTTAGTACATGGAGTCCTAAATCTTTAGTTAAATAGTAACAAGTTTAATAAAAAATCTGTGTTAGTGTTCTTGGTTTATTATTGCAGTTGGTTTGGCCATACTTGACCTTTTAAAAGCATTTGAAAAATAAGTAAATATGTTCTTTTATTTATTTGACTTTTTTTGCTTCCTTGCTACCTAGGACAGGACTGGGGAATGTCTGAAAAGGACAGGAGCTAGTGTTGCCTTGACATCTATCAGCAATGTGACTGCATTCTTTATGGCTGCCCTGATACCAATCCCTGCACTCCGAGCATTCTCCCTTCAAGTAAGGACCTAGCTCAGTTATGAAACACTAAAAGTATTCTTTTTGTTTGTTTGTTTTTTGTTTTTTTAAGTTTGAAATAAAAAAGTTAAAGGGACAATGTACTCAGGCAAGCTGCTGATAAGAGTTTGTTGTATTGAAAGCTGCAAGAAAACTTTTTCAACGGGGCTGGTCTCTCTTTTCCACTTTCACTGCTACTGACACTTATTTGCATAGCTTTTCTATAGAGGAAACTGCAGAATTGAAATATCAGTATAGATGGTGGCTTCAACAGACAAAAAAGCCATTTTAAATGATCAAATAAAGGTAAAGGAGCAAGTTGTAAACACTCAGTTTAGCGCACTCCAACAGGTAAATGGATAATTGACAACACATTAAAGGGAGGGAAAATTCACAGTACAATGTACCTTTTGATATTTTGGCTCATGTGTCAGATTTATCATTGTAGTATGTATTTGTGCTTGTCATATTTATATGGTCATTTGATAACTATTAATATAAAAAAAAATAAAAAAACACTTACTTGGAAACTTTTTAAAACTGTATGCACTGTCTAAATCAGAAAAGAAAATGTTTTGGTTTAATACCCCTTTAAATATTAAAATTAATTAAACATTTTTTTTTTCTTGTTTTTAGGTATTTTAGTGGAAAGGGCTCTAAAGTATCTATACATATGTATATATGTATATACATGTGTTTATATATATATATATATATATATATATATATATATATACAGTATATACAAATGTATGTATGTATGTATGTATACATTATAGCCCTTTACATTCAAATACCTTGTCATATACCTTTTTAACCCTCATATTTTTAAAGTTTATATGAATAGTTATTAGATAGTTTATATATGAGTGTTGCACTTTATTTTATACTATACTGCAAGTCTTTTAGTGAAAAGCCATTGTATGATAGAAAAAATAGGTTTCTTTATTAAATATAGCCTCTCTATGTTCTGATTACTTTTTTTTATATAGCTTTATTGATAACCACAAATCAGTTTTGTATTTTGTCATAAACAAAGCTAACATATATGTTTATATGTGTGTGTGTGTGTGTATGGGGTTGAATGACGTGTAAATCATTGCCAAAAATGTCACCAACCTTGATTAACACACTTACATTTTTTAATTCTTTAGACTTATATGTTGCACTTTTTAAGACATTTTTTTTTAGTTTATCTGGCAAAACAAAATAGTTGCTTTCATATTTGCTGTGGTGTGTATATATTTGTGTACCCTTTTCAATATTTTTCCACTTTTTACTAAACAATGAGCACTCAAGTACTACAGCTACAACATCCCTTTTTTTGTTCCTCATTATTATTACGTTAATTTATTTTTGCCGCCCTTGACCATAGAAATATATTCTGAGAAGTGTAAATTCTACAAGTTTCACCTTCCCTAACCTCTGCCCTACATAGATAATAGGTAAGCTTAATTCATATATTAAACAAAGAGCTTTGCACAACAGCAGGATAAAAACTCAGCTACAGATGGGCAGCTGTAATGTGGAGTTCTGGCTGACAAGACTCCTCATCTGCTCATCACTTCCAGCTATGAAGTACACCCACTCTCCTTGTGTGGTCTGCCAGGAATGGCAAAGAGAACACACATACCTTGGGCAGGGCCCCATCTGAGCAGGCTTGCTAGTTTCTCCCTGGATAACTGTAGCACAGACTTCCCATTCTTGTCTGACATCAGCAACCTCCAGAAATTCAAACACTGAAACCTTGCAGGGGCCTTAAATGTGATCAAATAGGAAGGGCTTTTGTATAGTCTAGGGCAGTGATTCTCAACTGCTTATGTATTTTAGCAACACAGTTCTTAAATCTGAGATATTCCAGGGTTTTTTACCTATCCAATACAATGAGATAAAAATAAGAAATACTAGTGTGTGTGTGTGTGTGGGAAATGTTTTGCCAAATATGAGTTACTTTTACCTCAGAGTTGTTAAATGTAGACTAAACACCTCTTTCTTTTGTTTAAAACTATTGCCAATAAGCAAATTGTGTAATCTATGTTTGTTAAAAATGCCTCAAATTACCTACGACAGTTATTTGATATTTAAAATACAGAATTTTGAAGAAAACACAAGTTACATAATTTACATTTTGGCATCTCTAGAGAAAGTGGGGCCTGCACAATGTCTATTTAAAGGGAGACTAAAAATGCTAGACATTATGATGTATTTTAAAGTGAAGTTTAGTCTGAAAATAATATAAAGATGTATTTTAAAAATGTGAATAAGTGTAATTTTTTTTTGTAATGGGTGCCACTGTGTTGGTACTAATTTATTCTATGTTCTCTGCCGAGACCAATTAGGAAACGTTCTATATTAGCTGAAAAGAAGCAATCTCAGATCATTTTGTGTCCCTTAAACTACATCCCTAATAAGCACTATCATGTCTCTAGATCAGAGCTTTCCAAACTTTTCATGTTGGTGACACACTTTTTAGATCTACATCATTTCGCGACACAGTAATTCAGTTGTACTGGCAAACAGGAAGTTAAACTAACTTGTTTTAAGAGATACGGACACATACATAAATTATATAATAACAAAATGTATTTACAAGTAACAGTAAGTATGTGCAAGAATTAAACAAAAGTTTAATATCACCAAAAGCTACTTACTATTTTAATAGGATGTATAAGATTGATAGGATGGACACAATTTCTGAATATTTGGTGGAATATTAGATAAAGACATTCGCATTTCATCATTAAGCATTTTTTAAGCTTACCCTTCCTATCCATATATCAAGAGCAGGAGCAGCAATGCACTACTGGGAGCTAGCTGCAAAAAAAACCCCACTGACTTCAGCTCAGCGTTTAAACTGCCGCCCTCAGAGCTCGGTGAGTCCGATTGACTACTGCCTGTGCTGCAAACACACTGCTGTCCCACTCACTGACTACACATGCAGTCACGAGCCAATTAAGGAGACTACACGTGCAGTCAGGAGCCAATGTGCCGCCAAAGCCACCAATGGCAATAGTTTCGGTTCCCACTGATCTGCGCCAATAGGTTAAGATGACCTGTGACCCCCTAGGTATCAATCACGTGTCAACCATGTGATATGCGTAGCAGGCAGACAGAAAGTCAGAAACCAAAAAAAAAATGTTTAAAAAAATAAAATTTTAAAAAATTAGTGCTGAAGCAGGGACACACCTACACACTGCTGCCGACACGCTAGTGTGTCCCGACACACAGTTTGGAAAGCACTGCTCTAGATCTATTCAACTCCTTACGAAAGGTCCAGTATTATTAATGACCGTAAACGTGAGTAAGCTCTGGATTGGCTGCAAGTATATGCCCACAGCCAATCCTAATGTTAGATAATTGTGATGTGCATGACATTCATTGAAACAGATGTTTCTACCTTAACCTTATTGTTTTTATATTAATAACATGTTTATTCAAGTCCAGTTGCACATTAATGTAGTATTACTATCCGATATTTCTTTACTTAGAAACATTAATTATGTCAGTGCTAGTTTTGATTGTTTTCTATCGGATCTGCAGGCTGCTGTTGTGGTCGTTTTTAACTTTGCCATGGTCCTACTGATATTTCCTGCTATTCTAAGCATGGATCTATATCGCAGAGAAGATCGCCGGCTTGATATCTTCTGTTGTTTCTCAAGGTAAATATGTTTCTTGATACATTTTATCTTTATAGCCAAACTTCTTTACAAAATGTGGCATTTTATAAAAAACACCTGGGGTATCTATCAATACAAATTCCAAAAGCCATAAATTAAACTTAAAGGGACATTAAACCCCCAAAACATATTTAATGATTCAAATAGAGAATATAATCTTTAAAAAGTTTCCAATTTACTTCTATTTTAAAATTTGCTTTGTTCTCATGTTATTCTTTGTTGAAGGGATACCTAAGTAGGTAGCGTGTATATGCCTGAAGCACTACATGACAGGAAATAGTGCTGCCATCTAGTGCTCCTACTAATGTATGTAACCTTGTTGCAAAACTGCTGACATATAGAGCTGCAGACACGTGCACACTCGTAAGCTAACTTTACTGCTTTTCAACAAATGATAACAAGCAAAATGAAGAAAAATTCATAACAGAAGTTAATTGGAAAGTTGTTCAAAATTGTATGTTCTCTCTGAATCATGAAAAAAAAAATAATGGGTTTTATGTCCCTTTAACCAGGATGGAAAGATATAAAAATAGCCATGAAGTGTTTTAGAAATAGTAAAATGTAACAGAATTATGTGATAAATTCTCTAAAATAGAGCTTTTGTTGCAGAGTTTAATTGCAGATGTGATGGACATTAAATAATGAATGGTCTTAGTTGGGAAATGATAACTTTGGAATAAAAGTGTTTTACATTTCTGTGTTCCAGCCCCTGTGTGAGTAGAGTGATTCAGATTGAACCTCAAGCCTATACAGACAATAATGACAACACACGCTACAGCCCTCCCCCACCTTATAGTAGTCATAGCTTTGCACATGAAACTCAAATCACCATGCAGTCAACAGTCCAGTTGCGCACAGAATATGACCCTCGAACTCAGTCGTACTACACCACAGCAGAACCACGGTCGGAGATATCCGTGCAGCCTACAGTGACTGCTCCCCAGGAAGTGAACAGCCAGACCCCAGAAAGCATCAGCTCCACTCGGGATCTACTTTCTCAGCTCCCAGACTCAGGCCTTTACTGCTTTGAGCCTCGTTGTACAAAGTGGACTCTTGCCTCTTTTGCAGAAAAACATTATGCTCCCTTCATATTGAAAACAAAAACTAAGGTATGTGCCTAGTTTTTATGTGTTTGTTTTTTTGATAGCCTGTATTAAAGAATTTATGACTTAAGATTTGTCTTCTGTGTCAAGATTTTGTAGTGATTTTTCAAACATTGAAATTAAATTATTTTCCGTTATTTCAATTTTCTTTTAATCTGGAGAAAGATTAAAGTGAAAAAAGAAAATCTCTAATGTGTTAGAGAAATTTATTATGGAGCTGGTGCTTGCATATAACACTGTTTAACCACTGCAAAAAAAGGTGAAACACATAGTCAAAAGTCTGCTCTAGAGCTGCAATGTACTACTGGGACCTAGATTAACACATCTGGTGAGCTAATGACGGGAGGCATATGTGCATAGCCATCAAATCATTAGTTCCCCATTATTGATTGCCTACCTAGGTGTGTCCTGTGCCGACCTAGGTATGCTTTTCAACAAAGGCTAAATTAAGTAAATGTGATAATATAAATAAACTGAAAAGTCTCTTAAAATGTAATGTGTTCTTTCTGAACCATGAAAGTTTTTCACCTTCCTTTAAGGTTCATTCAGGACAAGAACATTAGTTTGTTTGAAATGCCTTCTCTAAAATTAAACCAAGAAAAAAAAAATTGGTCTACAATGTTTCTTTAATATTTTTGTGCAGAGGTCGGAAAAATTCTATTTTTTTTTTTCTTTTAGATTGGGATCATATTTTTTTTCGTGGCTTTGCTGGCTGTTAGTCTCTATGGCACTACGCGAGTACATGATGGACTAGATCTGACAGATATCGTGCCCCGAGAGACCAGGGAATATGACTTTATTGCTGCGCAATTCAAGTACTTTTCATTTTATAATATGTACATTGTGACACAACAAGTGGACTATCCTCGTGCCCAGCGTTTACTATACGACCTTCACAAGAGTTTTAGTGATGTGAAATTTGTCTTGTTGGAGAGTGACAAACAGCTTCCTAAAATGTGGTTGCATTACTTTCGAGACTGGTTACAAGGTAAGGAGATTTCTGCAAAAGCTTCCTAAAAATAAGCCAACAGAAAATCAGATAAATTATCATCCCATCTTTTTGTAATGATTTCAAAGTAGCAAAAACTTAACTATTTGT
This sequence comes from Bombina bombina, assembly GCF_027579735.1. Classification (NCBI taxonomy): domain Eukaryota; kingdom Metazoa; phylum Chordata; class Amphibia; order Anura; family Bombinatoridae; genus Bombina; species Bombina bombina. The sequence goes on from NC_069500.1 coordinate 557,222,814, forward strand.
CCATTTTAAGAAATATCTATAATATAACATATATAACTATTTAAAATATTATAAACAGGCAGATTTATTCAGGTCTGACAGGTTACTTTTTTCTTGATGCCAGACCAGATGTTTGATCAAATAGGGCACGATTATCTAAAGGTTGCTGGTATGTGCCTTCTGACGTTTTGTTACAAAACAAATGTTGAATATGGCGGCCGCCAGCAGCATTCAGCTATTTTCGGGGCCGTGTTTCTTCTTGTACAAATCCAGATCTTACAAATGTTTCTCGGAAAATAGCAATGCTGCTGGCGGCAGCCATATACAGCATTTGTTTTATAACGAAACATCTGAATGCACAGCCCTGTTGTCTTGTGAGATGCTCTAACCGTAATCTTAACCGTACTATGAAACCGCTGTTGAAATTCTATAAAGGCAGCTTTTACCTTAAGAACAGTGTGACTCGCAAAAGGGGTATTCCTGCATTTAAAGGGATATAAAGCCCCACATTTTTCTTTCATGATTAAGATAGAACATAACATTTTAAACAACTTTCCAATTTACTTCTATTATCACCTTTTCTTTGTTCTATTGCTATCCTTTGTTGAAAAGCAGGGAAGTAAGTTCAGGTGCGTGCATATGTCTGCAGCACTATATGGGAGCAGTTTTGCAACAATGTTATACACTAGCAAGAGCACTAGATGGCAGCACTATTTCCTGTCATGTAGTGCAGATTTGCACGCTACCTATGTAGATATATCTACAACAAAGAATAACTTGAGAACAACACAAATTTTATGATAGAAGTAAATTGGAACCTTTTTTTAAAAAATTGGATTCCCTATATGAATTATGAAATAAAAAAATTGGGTTTAATGTCCCTTTAAAGGGGCAGTAAACCTACACAATAATGTTATATAATTTTGCACATAGTGCAGAATTATATAACATTATCTCAACGGCAACTGTATATAACAAAGTATTTCAGAGATTTTTTTTCACTAAGTAGAATTTTTCAGAACGCTGCTCCTGGCTCTTCTAAGCAGGTCTGTTTTTTTCCTAAGCGCATTGCGGCACGCTGTCTAGTCACAGCCGACTCGATCACGCCATTAAACTGAATGTAGCTCTCTCCCGCTACCAGACCCGCTCAGTAGAGCCAGGAGCGGCGTTCTGAAAAATTCTACTTAGTGAAAAAAACCGCTGAAATGCTTTGTTATATAAAGTTGGCGCTAAGATAAAGTGCAGAATTATATAACATTATTGTATAGGTTTACTGCCCATTTTAGTATTTGAAGGAGATGCATAGTTTACATTAGGGCTCACAAAAATTGTAATTTTTAAAAATGTTGTGAAATGAACAAATTAAGTACAGAAATAGAAACACACTGTAAACATTATTGTCAAATCAAATTAAAATTGTAACAAAATTGTTCTGCATAAATCGTATTTTATGGAAACATTAAAAATTGTATTTGAATTAAGCGGGAAAAACATATTTAATGCACACAGTAAAAATTGGGGGGGGGGGACTACACTGCACGTGCAAAAAGCACTGTGAAATTCCCTGAGGGCAATAGCTTTGAATCTCAGCAAGGTTTTTCATGTGCGATTACGAAAATATTAGATAATTGGTCCCTTAGTGTCCATGTCACACAAGGATATGCCAAATATCTGGTCTGTCTTTACCCTATTGGACAATGCTTATTATTGGGGTTGTTAAGAATGTTACTGGTTTGTTCAATTTCCTTTATTTTAGGTGACATATTTTACTAGAGCTCCTGCCTGAATAATAATTGAATTGTGTCTGGCTCGGGGAAAATATTTTTTTGTGTCAGATGTTTGAAAAATAAGTTTTCAATATTTTGTTTTGTAATAAATTGCTTATGGTACTCTGGAGATTGGTTAAAAGTATATTAGCAGATTTGCTAGGTTGCCAGGACTCTTCATTTTAGGCCTATAGACATTAGTTTATATTTACATACTTTTTATTGTTACTTTTTTATTATATATTTTTTTTTAATCTTCATTTGCCACCTTGATAAAATATTCAGACGTATGAAAAACAAACAAAGCCTCTGATGATTGGCAGCTATGTGTTACTGCCGCTTCTGATTGGCTCGCCGGCTGTATTCTGTTTGGAAGCAACAATGCTTGTGGCTCCAAAGTGGGACTGATGGGTTAAAGGGATATCAAACCAAAAAAAATCCTTTTGTAATTTCCATTTTCTATGATCAAATTTGTTTCATTCCCCTGGTATTCTTTGTTAAATAGCTATCTAGGTAGGTATCTGGAGCACTACATGGCAGGAAATAGTGCTGCCAACTAGTACGCTTACAAATGGATAATACTTTTGCAAAACTCCAGCCATTTAGTGCAAACTCCTGAGCTTACGAGCTTGCTTTTCAACAAAAGATACCAAGAGAACTAAGGACATTTTATAACAGAAGTAAATTAGAAAGTTGTTTAAAATTGTATTCTCTATCTGAATCATGAATGAAAAATGTTGGGTTTCATATCCCTTTTAAATGACATGCTCTAACAATTTTGTTCTTGTCATTTTTTTTTAATTTAGAATGTCCCTTTAACAACCGCCCTACTCATTTGTTTGTGTTAAGCGGTAATATCCCCTTTTATTTCGTATTTGAGGAAGTAAATGGACGCTTAGTAATGAAATCTTATGTTTTCTCAGGCGCTTTATTATTTTTGCACTAGGAGCATGTTTTTACATTTCTCAGACCAATCTCTTTTGAAGCAGTATTCAAACAAAATGTCTTTTTTTTTAAAAATAATAATAATTTGAGTAATTTGGTAGATTTGTGGAATTTGCTGTCTGCGAGTTCACGTGGTGTCATTTGTGGTTTTGTGGCTAGGCAGACCTGGGTGGTATTGCAGATCTAGGCATTATCTCTTCTGGGTAGGTCTGAGTGTGTAATCTTACCAAGACTTGCTCTATTGTTCTCCGATTTCTGCAAGTTCTCACTAGTCTTATTGTTTTAGCCATTCTACTGCTAGAGGGATTTTCCTGGGCAAAGAAGTCTACTTGCTCAGTACGCTAAAGAAAATATTTTCTAAGAAAACAAAGAAATGTTTAGAGAAAAGCAGGTCAAAGAGGTGCCTTAAAGGGATATCAACCTTAAATGCCACCCTCCACCATAAAGAGCTAGATTTCAAGTGGAGCACTATCTTAATGCGCGCCCGTAAAGGGGCAATTTTGCTCCTTTACGGGCGCACATTTAATAACAAGCCATTACATAGTGGCTCGTTAACGCTTCCGCAAATTTGCGGTTTCGCTTAGTGCAATTAGCCAGAGGTCAGACCTAGTTAATGAAAAAAATGTGCCCTAGTTGCCCCCCCATAAAGAGGACAGTTATTTAGAATGAAATAAAAATATGAGCATCTTTATTTTATTTTTATTTTTTTAAAAACTGCACAAAGCAGTTATAAGGTAGTTAAAGTGAGGGGATGTGGGGTGCTTGAAAAAAAAAAAAACAGCACTGAAAGTACCTTTACATAGAGGTGAATGGGGGACTGTGTCATTACTGTAAATATATATGTATACGCTGCGGAATCTGTTGGCACTTTATAAATAAAGAATAATAATATACATATACATATACAGTATATATTTTTTTATTTTGCTGCCCAACGCTGCGTGATTTGCCCCCTCTGCTGTGCTAAGTGGATTGCCATGTCTGACGGCATGAGATCGAGGCTCCTATTGGAGCCTATAGAAGCATGATTTTGTAAGTGCTTGGGTTCCAGGCAATGCACCTGACGTGCAATACCAGCACACATTTACGTGCGCTGGTATTACTGAGTGGAGCTCAAATATCATGCTTACAAAAGCGAAATATTGTGCTCTGCTCGTAATCTAGGACAAAATGTTTAATGAATGAAAATTTAGCCAACACTGCAGTATTAAGGTTGCTTGAATAATTATTTATGTTGCTTGATTTTGTTGTAAAATACTACTGAAAATTGTTTATTCCAAGCTCCCTAGAAAAGGCGGCAGATGGCCGAACCTCTATTTACTACTCAGTGAATGGTTACAGCCTTCCTTGATTGGCCACAAACAACTATGTATGTTTAACTTTAAGACAGTGCTGGACAAATATGTTCAAAAATTAGGAGCCAGTAAGAATATTTAGGAGCCAGGCATATTTTTAGGAGCCAGACAGTTGGATTTGTATATAGATATATGGAGAATAAGCCAAAAAGTTAGGAGCCAGGGGTAAAATTCTAGGAGGCAGTGGCTCCCAGGTTCCTGGGTTTGTCGAGCCCTGCTTTAAAGTGAAGGTAAAGTTAAGTATATCTCACAATATACTAACACTTATCACCCAAATTGAATATGAGTTTCATTCATCACTTTTGGAAATTTTAATTATAAAGCAAGTTATTGGCGTTTTTACTCACAAGTTTTAGCTTGTGAAATTCAACCCGTAAAATATGTATTTTTTTCCCCTATGGTCACGTTTTATTGTAAGCCTATTGAAATGCTGGCCGTTAGGCGGCCGTCAAATAACGTCATCCACCTCTCATATGATATGCGCATGCGTTAGTCATCTGTTGGACTTCATGCCCCAGAAGCCTTTGTGGTTGCCGAGCCTCTGAGCTGACCTCAGAAATAGACGCTGACAGTTGCTCAGCACCATGCCGAGGGCACAGAGAGGCAACAAGTGATTTAAAAAGAAAAGTAGGAGGCGTGGTGAGCTAAGGGGAAAACGGCTAACAATTAAAAGCCCTGGGAATTTAGAGACAAGTGGCTGGGGATTTGTGAATATGTTACACATATGCGCATGCGCAGTGCGAGGGATCCTCGTGAACGCGCATTGTTGGCACATATAGAGCGGGTGGGACCGCTCTATATGCCATTGACACAGTAAAACAAGGAAATGGCTGTTGGGAGGAGTCAGGGACCAAACGGTAGGATAAAATAAAATGTATTTATTATATATTTATATAATCCTTTGGGGAAAATAGTTAGCGACTAAGTTATTTAGACTATGAGTATACATATTTGTAAAACTTTACCTTCACTTTAAGAGACATTATACTTTAGATTTTTCTTTGCATAAATGTTTTGTAGATGATCCATTTATATAGCCCATCTGGGTGTGTTTTTGTAAAAATGTATAGTTTTGTTTATTTTAAAATAACATTGTGCTGAATTTCAGACTCCTAATCAAGCCCCAATGTTTTAGATGTATACTGATGTATACAGACTTCAGACTGCTTCTGTTTGTATAATGGTTCTTTTCATATGCAGGGGAGGGGTTCTGCTATCAGCCCCTTTCAGTTGGTGTCCCGTGCTTATTTAATTAACAGTGTTAAATTGGGAGCTTCTAAGTAAGTTTTTAAAAGGTTTTACACTAGATTTTATATCAGTATCTGTGCATGTTATTCTTTATAGTAGTGTCTATTACATGCAGTTAAATGAAAATTGGTGTATACTGTCCCTTTAAAGGACCAGTAAATACAGTAGATTTGCATAATCAACAAATGAATGATAAAAAGACAATGCAACAGCACTTAGTCTGTACTTCAAATGAGTAGTAGATTTATTTTCTGGCAAATTTCAAAGTTATATATTCACTCCCCCCTGTATCATGTGATAGCCATCAGCCAATCACAAATGCATATAATATATTCTGTGAATTCTTGCACATGCTCAGTAGCAGCTGGTGACTCAAAAATTGTAAATATAAAAAGAGTGTGCACGTTTTGGTAATGGAAGTAAATTGGAAAGTTGTTTAAAATTGCTGCTCTATCATGAAAGTTTAATTTTGACTTTTAGTGTCCCCTTAATGCCTCAATTCCACTGCAAAAAAATCATAATAAATCCATAAAAAAGAACTTTTCAGATTTATCTCCAATATATGCTCCTGTTTCTCCCACTCAGGCTTTATTTGTACACAGCTTTGTTCAGGGCAGCTATAGAGGCTATGTAGTCTGGACTAATCAGTCTCTGGTTGCACATAGCAGAGCTGTGTAAAGAAAGAAATAAAAAAAAAACACCTGAGATGATGGGGCCTAATTAGTATCAAATACCGGGGGTAAGTACGCATTATTTACATAACCTTCGGCTAGATTACGAGTCTTGCGTTAGCCTTGAAAAGCAGTGTTAAGAGGTCCTAACGCTGCTTTCTCTTGTAAGGTGTATCCAGTCCACGGATTCATCTATTACTTGTGGGATATTCTCCTTCCCAACAGGAAGCTGCAAGAGGATCACCCACAGCAGAGCTGTCTATATAGCTCCTCCCCTAACTGCCACCTCCAGTCATTCTCTTGCAGCTCTCGACAAGAAAGAAAGTATCAAGAGAGATGTGGTGAATTAGTGTAGTTTATCTTCAATCAAAAGTTTGTTATTTTTAAACGGTACCGGCGTTGTACTGTTTATACCTCAGGCAGAAATTAGAAGAAGAGTTTTGCCTGAGGTTTTTGATGATCTTAGCAGGTTGTAACTAAGGTCCACTGCTGTTCTCACACATAACTGAAGAGTATGGGAAAACTTCAGCTGGGGGAACAGCCTGCAGAATTAACTGCTCTGAGGTATGTGCAGTATATTTTTTTCTAGAGAGATAAGGTCTAGAAAATGCTGACAGTGCCTGATATATTTAAGGTAAGCCTGATTGCAGTGATCTAATAAACGACTGGCATCATGCTTGCAGTAAAGAGTCATATTCATGTTACTTGCTCTTATGGCTTAGTATGTAAAACGTTTGCATGATATATAAAGAACGTTTTTTACTGAGGGTGATAAATCTTTATTTGGGGCCTAGTTTTCCACATGGCTGACTAGATTTCTCCTAGGAGTAGTTATTTATGGCCCTTTCACTTTGAGTGCATGGTGGGAGGGGCCTATTTTCACGCTCTAATTGTGCAGTAGTTTTTACATTCTGAGACATCCAGCTTCCCTGAAGGAGTCCCCTAACATATTGGACCTCTGTAAGGGGTTTTTGTGCCTACAAAAGTCGTTTTATGGGAAGGTAGGAGCCACAGTAGAGCTGTGGCAGTTTGCTTGTGACTGTTTTATAACGGTTTTACCGTTTTTTTGCTTCGTTTTTGAGCCTGAGGGGTTAATCATCCATTTGCAAGTGGGTGCAATGCTATTTTAGTCTATTATACACACTGTAAAAATTTCGTAGAGTTAAAGAGACACCGTACCCAAAAATTTTCTTTCGTGATTCAGATTGAGCATTAAATTTTAAGCAACTTTCTAATTTACTCCTATTATCAAATTTTCTTCATTCTCTTGGTATCTTTATTTGAAATGCAAGAATGTTAGTTTAGATGCCGGCCCATTTTTGGTGAACAACCTGGGTTGTTCTTGCTGATTGGTGGATAAATTCATCCACCAATAAAAAAGTGCTTTCCAGAGTACTGAAACCAAAAAAAAGCTTAGATGCCTTCTTTTTCAAATAATGATAGCAAGAGAACGAAGAAAAATTGATAATAGGAGTCAATTAGAAAGTTGCTTAAAATTGCATGCTCTTTCTGAATTACAAAAGAAAAAATTTGGGTACAGTGTCCCTTTAACTGCTTTTTTTCACTGTTTTGCAGTTTTTGTGTTTGTTTTTTTCCCTTAAAGGCACAGTACTGTTTTTTATATTCTGCTTTTTCACATTAATTAAAGTGTTTTCCAAGCTTGCTGGTCTCATTGCTAGTCTGTTAAACATGTCTGACATAGAGGAAACTCCTTGTTCATTATATTTAGAAGCCATTGTGGAACCCCCTCTTAGAATGTGTACCAAATGCACTGATCTTACTATAAGTTATAAAGACCATATTCTGGCTTTAAAAGATTTATCACCAGAGGAAATTGACAAGGGGGAAGTTATGCCGACTAACTCTCCCCACGTGTCAGAGCCTATAACTCCCGCTCAAGGGACGCCAAGTACATCTAGCGCGCCCATTGCGTATACTTTACAAGACATGGCGGCAGTTATGAATCATACCCTTACAGAGGTATTGTCCAAACTGCCAAGGTTACAAGGAAAGCGAGACAGCTCTGGGGCTAGAACAAATACAGAGCTCTCTGACGCTTTAGTAGCTATGTCTGATATACCCTCAACAATGTGCAGAAGCCGAAGCAGGAGAGCTTCTATCTGTGGGTGATTTTTCTGACTCAGGGAAGACACTTTAACCTGATTCTGATATGTCTACATTTAAATTTAAGCTTGAACACCTCTGCATGTTGCTCAGGGAGGTTTTAGCAACTCTGGATGACTGTGACGCCATTGTAGTCCCAGAGAAATTGTGTAAATTGGATAAATACTATGCAGTGCCTGTTTACACTGATGTTTTTTCAGAAATGATTACTAAGGAATGGGATAGACCAGGTGTACCGTTCTCTCCTCCTCCTGTTTTTAAAAAGATGTTTCCTATAGATGCCGCTACACGGGACATGTGGCAAACGGTCCCTAAGTTGGAGGGAGCAGTCTCTACCCTAGCGAAGTGTACAACTATCCCTGTCGAGGACAGTTGTGCTTTTCTAGATCCAATGGACAAAAAATTAGAGGGTTACCTTAAGAAATTTTTTATTCAACAAGGTTTTATTCTCCAGCCCCTTGCGTGCATTGCCCCTGTCACTGCTGCTGCGGCCTTCTGGTTTGAGTCTCTAGAAGAGGCTCTACAGGTAGAAACCCCATTGGATGATATCCTTGACAAGCTTAAAGCTCTTAAGCTAGCCAATTCATTTGTTTCTGATGCCGTTGTTCATTTAACCAAGCTAACGGCTAAAAACTCAGGTTTTGCTATTCAGGCGCGTAGGGCGCTATGGCTTAAATCCTGGTTAGCTGACGTTACTTCAAAGTCTAAGCTTCTCAACATTCCCTTCAAGGGGCAGACCCTATTCGGGACTGGACTGAAGGAGATCATTTCTGATATTACTGGAGGAAAAGGTCACGCCCTTCCTCAGGATAGGTCCAACAAATTAAGGACCAAACAGACTAATTTTCGTTCCTTTCGAAACTTCAAGAGTGGCGCAGCTTCAACTTCCTCTAATACAAAACAAGAGGAAAATTTTGCCCAGTCCAAGCCGGTCTGGAGACCTAACCAGGCTTGGAACAAAGGAAAGCAGGCCAAAAAACCTGCTGCTGCCTCTAAGACAGCATGAAAGATCAGCCCCCGATCCGGAAACTGATCTAGTAGGGGGCAGACTTTCTCTCTTCGCCCAGGCTTGGGCAAGAGATGTCCAGGATCCCTGGGCGTTGGAAATTGTGTCCCAGGGATGTCTTCTGGACTTCAAAGCTTCTTCCCCAAAAGGGAGATTTCATCTCTCACAATTATCTGCAAACCAGATAAAGAGAGAGGCATTCTTACATTGTGTTCAAGACCTCCTAGTTATGGGAGTGATCCACCCAGTTCCAAAGGAGGAACAGGGGCAAGGCTTTTATTCAAATCTGTTTGTAGTTCCTAAGAAAGAGGGAACTTTCAGACCAATCTTAGATCTCAAGATCCTAAACAAATTTCTCAGGGTCCCATCCTTCAAAATGGAGACTATTCGAACCATCCTACCTATGATCCAGGAGGGTCAATATATGACTACCGTGGACTTAAACCATGCTTATCTTCACATTCCGATACACAGAGATCATCATCGGTTTCTCAGGTTCGCCTTCCTAGACAGGCATTACCAGTTTGTGGCTCTTCCCTTCAGGTTAGCTACGGCACCAAGAATCTTTACGAAGGTTCTAGGGTCACTCCTAGCAGTCGTAAGGCCGCGGGGTATAGCAGTAGCCCCTTACCTAGACGACATTCTGATACAGGCGTCAAATTTTCAAATCGCCAGGTCCCATACGGACATTGTGCTGGCATTCCTGAGGTCTCATGGGTGGAAAGTGAACGAAGAAAAGAGTTCTCTATCCCCTCTCACAAGAGTTTCCTTCCTAGGAACTCTGATAGCTTTTGTAGAAATTAAGATTTACCTGACAGAGGCCAGGTTGTCAAAACTTCTAAATTCCTGCTGTGTTCTTTATTCTACTTCTCGCCCTTCAGTGGCTCAGTGTATGGAAGTAATCGGCTTAATGGTAGCGGCAATGGACATAGTGCTGTTTGCCCGCCTACATCTCAGACCGCTGCAACTCTGCATGCTCAGTCAGTGGAATGGGGATTACACAGATTTGTCCCCTCTACTAAATCTGGATCAAGAGACCAGAGATTCTCTTCTCTGGTGGCTATCTCGGGTCCATCTGTCCAAGGGTATGACCTTCCGCAGGCCAGATTGGACAATAGTAACGACAGATGCCAGCCTTCTGGGCTGGGGTGCAGTCTGGAATTCCCTGAAGGCTCAGGGCTCGTGGACTCAGGAGGAGGCACTCCTTCCGATAAACATTCTGGAACTAAGAGCGATATTCAATGCTCTTCAGGCTTGGCCTCAGCTTGCTGCGGTCAGGTTCATCAGATTTCAGTCGGACAATATCACGACTGTAGCCTACATCAACCATCAAGGGGGAACAAGGAGTAACCTAGCAATGTTGGTGGTTTCAAAAATAATTCTATGGGCAGAGGTTCACTCTTGCCATCTATCAGCTATCCATATCCCAGGACTGGATATCATGGCGTCTCGTCAGAACGCCAAGCTTCCTTGTTACGGATCCAGGTCCAGGGATCCAAAGGCAGCGCTGATAGATGCTCTAGCAGCGCCTTGGTCCTTCAACCTGGCTTATGTGTTTCCACCGTTTCCTCTGCTCCCTCGTCTGATTGCCAAGATCAAGCAGAAGAGAGCTTTGGTGATTTTGATAGCACCTGCGTGGCCACGCAGGACTTGGTATGCAGATCTGGTGGACATGTCATCCCTTCCACCATGGACTCTGCCGCTGAGGCAGGACCTTCTACTTCAGGGTCCTTTCAACCATCCAAATCTAATTTCTCTGCGTCTGACTGCTTGGAGATTGAACGCTTGATTTTATCAAAACGTGGTTTCTCCGAGTCGGTCATTGATACCTTAATTCAGGCTCGAAAGCCTGTCACCAGGAAAATCTATCATAAGATATGGTGTAAATATCTTCATTGGTGTGAATCCAAGGGTTACTCATGGAGTAAAGGGACAGATTTCTGCTCTGTCTATTCTTTTGCACAAGCGTCTTGCTTTAGTTAGAATCAAGCCTGTGTTTAAACCTGTTGCTCCGCCATGGAATTTAAATTTAGTTCTTAAAGTTCTTCAAGGGGTTCCGTTTGAACCTCTGCATTCCACAGATATCAAGCTTTTATCTTGGAAAGTTCTGTTTTTGGTAGCTATCTCTTCGGCTCAAAGAGTTTCAGAGTTATCTGCCTTACAGTGTGATTCCCCTTATCTGATCTTCCATGCTGATAAGGTAGTTTTGCGTACCAAACCTGGGTTTCTTCCTAAGGTGGTATCTAATAAGAATATCAATCAGGAGATTGTTGTTCCGTCACTGTGTCCTAATCCTTCTTCAAAGAAGGAACGTCTATTACATAATCTTGACGTGGTTCGTGCTTTAAAGTTTTATTTACAAGCTACTAAGGATTTTCGTCAAACATCGGCATTGTTTGTTGTCTACTCTGGACAGAGAAGAGGCCAAAAGGCTTCAGCAACTTCTCTTTCTTTCTGGTTAAGAAGTATAATCCGCTTAGCTTATGAGACTGCTGGCCAGCAGCCTCCTGAAAGAATTACAGCTCATTCCACTAGAGCGGTGGCTTCCACATGGGCTTTTAAAAATGAGGCTTCTGTTGAACAGATTTGTAAGGCGGCGACTTGGTCATCGCTTCATACTTTTTCTAAATTCTACAAATTTGATATTTTTGCTTCTTCGGAGGCTATTTTTGGGAGAAAGGTCTTACAGGCAGTGGTGCCTTCCTTTTAAGCGCCTGCCTTGTCCCTCCCTTCATCTGTCTCCTATAGCTTTGGTATTGGTATCCCACAAGTAATGGATGAATCCGTGGACTGGATACACCTTACAAGAGAAAACAAAATTTATGCTTACCTGATAAATTTATTTCTCTTGTGGTGTATCCAGTCCACGGCCCACCCTGTCATTTTAAGGCAGGTGTTTTTCATTTTTAAACTAATTACACCTACTCTTATCCCCCTAATAAAATAAAAAACCCCCCAAAATAAAAAAAAGCCCTACCCTACACTAAATTACAAATAGCCCTTAAAAGGGCCTTTTGCGGGGCATTGCCCCAAAGTAATCAGCTCTTTTATCTGTAAAAATAAAGTACAAATACCCCCCCCCCCAACATTAAAACCCACCACTCACACAACCAACCCTACTCTAAAACCCACCCAATCCCCCCTTAAAAAAACAACTAACCCCTTGAAGATCACCCTACTGTGAGACGTCTTCACCCAACCGGGCAGAAGTGGTCCTCTAGATGGGCAGAAGTCTTCATCCAGACGGCATCTTCTATCTTCATCCATCCGGCACGGAGCGGGTCCATCTTCAAGACATCCAACGTGGAGCATCCTCTTCATCCGGAGTATTCTTCCTAAATGACGGTACCTTTAAGTGACGTCATCCAAGATGGCGTCCCTTCAATTCCGATTGGCTGATAGAATTCTATTAGCCAATCGGAATTAAGGTAGAAAAAATCCTATTGGCTGATTGCATCAGCCAATAGGATTGAGATGTCATTCTATTGGCTGTTCCAATCAGCCAATAGAATGCGAGCTCAATCCTATTGGGCTTTTATCGTTAATTTTTTCTTTGTTGAAAGCTAAAACTAGGTAGACTCAAATATAAATTTCTAAGCCCTTAAAGACTGCCTCTTATCTAAATGCATTTGAAAAAATTTCACAGCTATAGGGTCATTAGTTCATGTGTGCTATATAGATAACATTGTGCTCACGCCCGTTGAGTGCATTGATTGGATAAAATGCAAATCTGTCAAAAGAACTGAAATAAGGGTACAGTCTGCAGAGGCTTAGATTCAAGGTATAAAGTATATTAATATAACTGTGTTAGTTATGCAAAAACTGGGGAATGGGTAATAAAGGTATTATCTATCTTTTTAAACAATAAAATTCTGGAGTAGACTGTCCCTTTAAGTCTGCCGGACAGATAGCTTAGCATGCTAAGGCACTGTGGCTGAGCTCTGTAGCAACCCAAGGGTTGCAGGTTCGATCCCCGGCGAGGTCCACTCAGCCTTTCATCCTTTCGAGGTAGATAAAATGAGCAGCGCCTTGAGACCCTTACGGTGATTAGCCGTGCTATACAGGTACCCAATACATACATACATACACTTGCAAACCAATTACTGAGCGGCAGTTGTGTCCTTTAAAGCAGATATGAATCTGTGCTAAACTGATATAAATTTTTCTTTTCAAAATGTATTTTTAGTAGCCCGGCACACCTTATGCCAATGGGTTAGTGCCTACCACAATATTTTAATTCCCTGTGAATCCTACAGCCCTCAACAGTTGATGAGTCAGAATGTACTTGATTCATATACAACAGTATTAAGCTTATTGGTAAGGTCTGGTTACACAGTTCCAGAGTGTCTTGTTAGTCTCAACATCTCAGCTTGTGCCCCCAAGGTTGTACGGTGTGTCGTGGATTCGTATAGACATTGTATAGGTTGATATATGGCTTCCTGTTGCAAATGTTCTCCAGATTACCTTTGTGCCACAGAGAGGCATTCCTTTTCCTCTTGTTTCGCTCCCTTCTTCTTTCCTCGCTTTACTCCTGAAAGGATGGCAAAGAGGAAAAGAGTCGTTGAGAGTGAATAGATGTTGGCTGTGATCTTTACACATCCTGGCAGCAGATCCCACATCTTGTATTAGCTGCACAAGTTGAACAGATGGAACAAATTGACAAAATCGTGTTCACTCACACTGTGCTCAAGATGCAGCTGAGATGCTATTTGAAGTCCAAAAGTTTAAGTATTTTTATTAGTGTCTGCACCTTTACATAATGGGCCTTCTATTTTAGCCTACAGCTTCTCTACAGTGCTGTATGAATGCAGTGTGTGCTTTTACCTCCACCAGTTCATGCTTTCCCAGCTTGGTTGTGCTCTGATAAATCATTTCTGTCTGGCTTATCTTCTGCTTGAATTAACTTTATAGCTGCTGATTTCAGTGATGCTAAAGAGACACAGGGAGAGACCAGATTTTTCCCTTGTATAAAAAGTCAGCATTTAAAAACCTTACAATCTGTATGAAACAATATGAAGTAAAAGCAAATAGAATCTTGCTGCCATCTACATCATTGTACTTTCCATTGATGCTTTTGGTTGTGAGGGACAACCCCCACAGCTAGTTAGCAATGCTTAAAGGGACAGTAACATCATTTTTATGTTGTATCTAAGAGAAGGCTTAACATGTAACTATGTGTAGTTTTTTTGTTTCCTTTTTTTTAATAACTCCCCCCCCCCCCAAATGATTCTGTTCTGGGAGAAAAAAACAATGTTGTACAGGTCCCAGACAGTACTATCTACTATGTGTTTAACCTCTTTGGAGTTGTTGTTAAATACATAACAGTAAATGATCACTTAAGTCAAAATTAAACTTTCATGATTCAAATAGAGCATGCAATTTTAAACAACTTTCCAATTTATTTCATTAACAAAATGTGCACAGTCTTTTTATATTTACACTTTTTAAGTCACCAGCTCCTACTGAGCATGTGCAATAATTTACAGTATATATGTATATGCATTTGTGATTGGCTGATGGCTGTCACATGATACAAGAGAAGTGGAAATAGACATAACTTTAACATTTGTCAGAAAAAATATACTCATTTGAATTTAAGTTCAGACTAAGGGGTCGATTTATCAAGCTGCGGCGAACAGGGGTGCACATACGCGCCCCTGTCCACTGCAGCTCGCCTCTGGCAGGCTGAATTCTACTGCCTGGATTCAGCATTGCACACAAGCCATATTTTGCACTTGCGTGCAATCCTGCCCCCTGCCCGCACACAGCCAATCACATGCGTGCAGGAGCCGTCAATATCCCCGGTCGGGCGAGGAGATTGAAATTCGCCACCTAAGAGGTGGCGAGAGGTTAGGGAAGCAGCGGTCTGATGACTGCTGCTTGTTAAATATGGACTGTAGGGTTCTCTTATGAGTTAGGGGTTGTAAATTGATCCCTAAGTGTTATTGCATTGTCTTTTTATCATGCATTTGTTGATTATGCAAATCTCTATTTACTGGTCCTTTAAAATGAATTATGAGTATGTATTTTTTTTTTTACTTCAATGGCCCTTTAAATAGTGTTCTTTCACATGCATGTTTTATGTTAATGTGTCTTTAATAGTGAACACAAAAACTTAAAAAAGACTTATTTAGCTTAAGATCTTTCTTTCCCACTGTTATGCAAACAAAAAATGTTCTTACAGTAAGATTAATATCTTTCGTGCCCCTGTTTATTTTAGTTAAAAACAAATTAATAAAAAATTTATAAAAAATGTACACACATATATTGTACAAAGTGCTAGTGCTATTCCAGGACTAGTGAAAAGCCCTTTTAATATTGATAAGTATTATCACGTTAAAGGGACATAAAAACCCAATTTTTTATCTTATGACAGAGCATACAATTTTAAACTGAGAGCTAGCTGAGCACATCGGGTGAGCCACTGACAAGAGTCTTATATCTGCAGCCACCAATCAAGTGCTAGCCCCCAGTTATGCATTGTTGCTCCTGAGCATCAACAAGGGATACCAAGAGAACAAATCAGATTAGAAATTAAAAGTAAATTGGAAAGGGTTAAAAAAGAGCATGACATTTTTTTAATTTTTATCTAAATCATGAAAATTAAATTTTGACTTTATTTTCTCCTTTAAGTACTCCAAAAAGTTAGAAGTCAGATGGCAACATTTTAGGAGCTGGGGTTCCCTGGCTTACATTACATATTGAAGGAACAGTCTAGTACAAAACAAACTTTCATTATTCAGATAGGGCATGTAATTTCAAACAATTTTCCAATTTACTTTTATCACCAATTTTGCTTTGTTGTCTTGGTATTCTTAGTTGAAAGCTAAATCTAGGAGGTTCATATGCTAATTTCTAAGCCTTTGAAGGCCGCCTCTTAGCTCAGGGCATTTTGACAGTTTTTCACCACTAGAGGGCGTTACTTCATGTGTTTCATATAGATAACACTGTGCTCACGCACGTGGAGTTCCTAGGAGCCCGCACTGATTGGCTAAAATGCAAGTCTGTCAAAAGAACTGAAATAAGGGGCAGTTTGCAGAGGCTTAGATACAAGATAATCACAGAGGTAAAAATTATATTAATATAACTGTGGTGGTTATGCAAAACTAGGGAATGGGTAATAAAGGTATTATCTATCTTTTAAAACAATAAATATTCTGGTGTAGACTGTCCATTTAAGCCCAGCTTTAAAGGGAAGTTCAAAATGTTTATTTTGTTAAAATTTGCAGGGTTTTGCAAATCCAGATCTGTCCAGATACATAACTCCTTGAAATATGAAGTATGTTTACCTGGTCTTCTTTGCTTTGGCCATTCAGAGGCCATGATGTAAATTACCGTTTTGTTCTGAGCTTAGCAATTACTAGACATGTACATTTGGATCTTTCATTAGGATCCAAATGTGGAAGAAGCCGGACGCTCGTGGCATTCAACTCTTTTTGGAGCTGGATTTATTCTTGTGAAAGTTCAACACACTAAAATCTGGATTTGCACTGATCTTCACAAGAATAAATCCAGCTCTGAAAAGAGACCAATGTCACACGCTGCTGCATTATTCCTCAATTCTGATCCCAACGAAGGATCCAAATGTCTAGCAATTACATTGTAGCATGTTACACTGTCATCCCAACTGTCTGGAATGAAGTGGCAAAAGTATATTTATCATCATAGGTAAATTACAAGAAAGGCACGCAAAATTAATAAATTCTCTATACTGCATTGCTTCGTGCTAGACTTGATTAAATGTGAGTGGGATTTCATTTAGAGTTTAAAGTCCCTGTTAATCTATAGAGCCCAATACTTATAAAATACAAAAGTTCAATATACCTAACAACTGACAGTTAAGGATGTGTTCTATAACATTTTAATATTTAATTTTTTGAAATCTGTGACCATTTTGTTTAGCTCTGTCTTTCCTCCCCTCTCTTTAGGGTTGCAAGATACTTTTGATCGTGAGTGGGAAGCTGGCAAAATTACTTACTACAATTACAGAAATGGTTCAGATAATGCAGTTCTTGCCTACAAACTTCTAGTACATACTGGCAACCGGGATTATCCCATCAACATCAATCAGGTAAAATGCTGCTCTGTAACACATACCACAGCATTTGCTTTACTTTTTCTCTTTTTTTTTTCTTAATTATTGAAAAATATTTGGTCTAGATTACAAGTTGCGGTTAAAGTTAACTTACGCTCATATACAAGTTGAAAGTAAACATGCACCACCAAGCACAATCTAAATTTGTGCTTGTCTGGTTGGCTCGAGTGAAGACCTCACGTAAAGGGTTAGGACTTTATAAAAAGTTGCACCAAACACAACATAAGTACATTAAAATAACACACTTTAGAGCCATTTCCACTCAAATGCCTTAATTTTTCCTTCATGATTCAGATAGAGGATACAATTTTAAACAATTTTCTAATTTACTTCTATTATCTAATTTGTTTCATTCTCTTGGTATCATTTATTGAAGGAGCAGCAATGCACTAATGGTTTCTAACTGAACACATGTGTGAGCCAATGACAATCAGTATATATATATATATATATATATATATATATGCAGCCACCAATCAACAGCTAGAACCTATGTTCTCTGCTGCTCCTGAGCTTGCCTAGATAAACCTTTCAGCAAAAGATAACAACTGTAGGATGCAAATTAATTAAATAATAGAAGTTAATTGTAAAGTTGTTTAGAAGTTTAGAATTGCATTCTCTATCTGAATCATGAAAGAAACATTTGAGGTTTCATGTCCCTTTAAACCTTCGAAACATTTTTTTATTCAGTAACATCTAATAATGTGTTTTACTGTTTATTTACTGTAAATATTTTACACTTCAATGTTCTTCACTTCGTAATTTTAAATATATATTGCTATATATATATATATATATATATATATATATATATATATATACGGTATCTGTATATATACCTATATATATTCAGAACTTCATTACTATAATATTTTTTTGGGAAGCACCCTGGATTAGATATTGGATCAGTGAGTGCTGGTCTCTCTCTCTCTCTCTCTTGCTCTCACTCTCTCGTTCTCTCTCACTCTCTCGCTGTCTCATAAAAAGAACAATTTTCTTCTATGTGAAGAAATTTGTAATGTAAAATATTACATTACACTTGGTGAAAAGTGGTTGAGTTAGCGCGCAAGCAATAGGGGAGCGAAGTCTGTGAGGAAAAGAAGTTAGCGCGGACAATGTATCCAAAGTACAGAGGTTAGAACGCATCGGATTTTGTTCGCATGCAAACGGTTTACTTTCAACTTGTAATATGCGCTCTAACTCACTTGCATTACAAGTTTACTTTCAGTGGTATTAGCACTCAAGTCCCTTTATTGGGTCTCTAGAATGCACACTGATATATCTTAACACAGCCTATTATGAATCATTAATTCTCAACAAACTATTTTTGTGTTATTTACTATTTACTAAAATAGTGCTAACTTTTACTAGAATCATTGTTGATAATAGAATATATATTGCAAAAATCATTCTATTAAAAAATTAAAATGCCCTAGTGCACATTATAGTTTTGGCAATTAACCTTTGTGCATCAAATATTTAAAAGTTCTGGAAAATGCTGAAGGCACTTCTGCTGCCAAGCATTTGGGAAGAGCAGGTAGTTTACTGAAAAATGACCAGGCTTGTGAAGTAAACACCATTACCATAGTATCCACTTTCTCTTCTTGGGTCCATAGCTATTCCAGTCATCAAGATATTTGAACATTCCTTTTGCCCTGTGAGAATTAAAGATCTTCTCAATGACAAACTCCTCAAAGGTCTTGAGATCCACAAGTCTCATTCAACCAATTCTGATAGAAAACAACATAGAAATAGCAATCTTCATCGGTGAAACATGTAAGGAGTTTGGATCCTCATATCAAGAGACACCTATTATTCAAATTAAACATCACTGAGTTTCTCAGTAATCTTGAAGGGTTCCCGATAACAAGTGCCAAAAGTATCACCAGTTTTCAATGTGTTTGTAACTTTCATACCTGCTGATCGCCCTAGCCGCTTAAGTCAAGGTAAGATGGGCAGCAACATGTTTAGGATTATATCCAAATTATATGAACTGTCTACAGTAAATTTATATTTACTCTACTAGAGGAGATTGCACGGGTCAGAACTTCAAGAAGCTATCATAGCACTTGGATGGCCTTATTAAAGAACTGGCAACTCTATTTAAGGTTTTTGGTTTACTAGTTTGGTGAGAACTTGAGTTTGGTGGGTTGGGGAGCTTGACCAGAGGCGTCAGATGAAGACAAACCCTTTTGAGAAGGATCTTGATTTAGCATAATTTTTTAACCCATCTGGGTATGAGATTTATATTTCTGAGGTACAGTGTGGGGCAGCTTGTTCTTATATTCTTTTAAGCAAGGTCATGAAGAGAAGCCATACACTTTACCTCTGCTGGATCCATAGATGGCCTTTGCAATATGTTAAGATGAATGTGTAAGTTGTTCTTGTAAATTAATCTTGACTAGTACCTCAGTGCAATTGTTTGTGTGCGCTGATAAAAGCATAGCTGTTGTAACAGTCACTGTCAACCTTTAGTTGCTCCCTTGAATTACTTAATGCACTGGAACTTGAATGATGAACAACACCCTCCATGTATGTTAATGTCAATGCTCTGTTACCTTGAGGTAGGAATAGACTACAGTTAGAGTCAGGAACTGGCGAGGCCAGTAACATGTTATTTGGAGACAATAAAGGCCAGGTGAGCAATGTATTATCCTATGGAAAGTGCCTTGAACTATATATGATGTCATACCTCCTTAGTTGGTGACACAGTATCTTTAAATCTTTTACTAACCTTGCATGAGCATGCAACGTAGTGGAGAATTAGGTCAGCATAGTAATTGCCTAAGTAATCACAAAGGGCCGCATACTTAAGAAGGATAAAGATGCTTCCAGGACACCAGAGGACTAGGTTAGGTGCTGGAGGAGGGAATGCATTAGAAAATCAATAAAAATAAACATTTGTGTATATATTAGCATGGTTTGTAAATGAGGTTTAGTATAATGTTAAATGTAATTGCATTGAATTATTGTATTTTAAATACATCTAGTTTTCTTTCTATTTTTTCCACATTTCTATGTTCCTGTTCTTAATAGAAAAAAAATTTCCCTTCATACTGGTGGAGGTGTGCAACTGTTCACCAATAGAGCCATGGAAGTTGTCTTTATAAGCCAGTAATCTATCAAGGAGGATAAGATAAATATACTGAAAATGTTTGCAAGTGATTTAGTAGCCCTGTATGTTTAACAGAAAGAAAGAGTTGAATGTAGTATGGATAGCTATCTGAGGAATGTGCATAGCATTGGGAAGTTTTACACATAACGTGATGTTTTGTACACCATTTATGTTTGTGTTACATGAGTTGCCAGTAGTTCTGTACCAGAATTTTCCTCCATTCTTCTTGTAAAACTGCTGCCGGGGCGTGGATAGAAGAACAAGGTCTTGAAGGCTGTGATTGGATTCAGCATTCCAGCTTGTCCCACAGATGTTCTTTTGGATTTTGATTCCCATTCAAACAGATGGACATCATTGACAAACCTTGCAGTTTTTAAGGTGCACAATCTTGCTGAAACTTGCAGGGATCTGTGCCTATGTACTGCCACAGGACAGTTAGTGCTGACTTATCCAGAATGTCTTGGTTCTTACTTGTTGGCCATTAAGCTGGAGGGCACCATAACCAAAGGACCAAGTCCTACCAAGCAGAATCAACCCCACATAATCATAAATCATTCTCCTATTTTTACGGTAGGGACAATGCAGTACTTCTGTGCAGGTTTGCCAAGTAAACCCAACACCGAAATGTGTCCATCAGAATGAAAGAGTGGGTAATGTAATTCATCACTTCATAAGATGTTCTTCCACTGTTCTCTTGTTCTTGAAATGTGAGCAAGGCCACACTGCACTGCTGACCCAGCATGGGTATGCAGTTTCAACAAATTATCCTGGTCATATAGCTGTTCTAGTGGCTTTTGTCTTTGCTGGTCAAGGCTGTGGAAAAGAGCATTCATGACTTCTACACATTACGCAGTAAATGTGCTTTGACATGATCACTTACTCTCCAGATTGCAGCGTCACTATATTGGCACCCTATGCTTCCGATCAGACAAAACATCTGCAACAGTGGAGTTTGGTAAACTTACAAGAGCAGCCATCCTACTCACTGATTGCTTATTCACATGGCATACTCGCATCATGTGATTTTTAAAGTCTATCAGTTCAGCTATGTGTGCCATAGTAGCTTTTATTGCTGTCCATCAGACATTCCTCTTTATATACAGCACCCAACACACCCGTGAGTGCGCATCTGGTATATTCAAATACACATTTTATGCATACGTGAAGGTGCCTGAATACTTTGGCTATTGTGTATATTTATGTGTGTGCTTATACTTGTGGGTTATGGCACTAGCCACCAAAAGAGGTGTGGAAGTTTTCTTCATCAGCCAATGAGCTTTTATCCCACAAACCAGTATTGCACAAGCATGCAATTTATTTTAGCTTCAAATTCAAAATAAACAACTTTATTTCTGCAAAACATATGTAACGTGTTTAAATGGTGCTCCTTCATATCATAAATAAGAGTTTAACAATTGCCATGAACTTTGTGGGAGTTTAAGGAAAGGGTCTGTATGTCTGACTTAAATAGCAGTGGCCATTTAGGAAAACAAATAGGTCATGGAAGGAAACTCATAGCAAAATTTATACAGATGTTTTATTTTTTATTGCTCTCCTTCATTTACTGGGTGGCATTTCCTTCAGTGTTAACAACGAAGGTTAACTGCACCCAGACGTGCAGAGGGATGTTTGCCAGGTTTCTTTTTCTTTCTTTTCTTTTTTTTTCCTCATTTTGTTTCTTTAAAATGGTTCTCCAACTTTGTAGCCCCTCCCAGCACACCCACCCCCAGCAGTAGACATTTGTTCAGCAGGCTGATCCATCAGGAGGGGTTGTTTGGATGTTAGAATGGAACAAGATTGCTAGTGTAATTACGAGAGGAAGGGAGAAAAAAAAGTTTTGTTTTTGTTAGATAGGGAGTCATATTTCTTTGGAATGCAGCAACTGTTTACCCCTTACCATTCCATTCAGTTGAAGTGTAATTAAAAAAGCAGAGATGTTTATCATTTTATGTTTAAGAAAACAAATCAATATCATATGGTTCTGGCTCTTAACTTTTAAACACTTATATCGCTTATTCTAAAGAGAGCAACCAAAACTTGTGGAAAGATGCCGTTATGAGGCAAATGAAGTCATTCTGATTAACTGACACATCTATAGTAATGTCCTGCTACATTTGCTAAATAATTACATTGTTTTTAAAAAAATATATAATTTCTCATCTTTAATACACAGTACTTACTGTAAAAATGTAAGAAACATTTAGGTGGTATTTATGAGCATTAAGAAACTTGTTATTTTCTACTACATACAATATATTTCGTAAAAAAAAAAAAAGAGGAGGAATTAACATTGGAGTATTGTGCCTGGACATTCCTGAACTGAATGTTTAAGGCATTCTAAAGCCTTATATCTGGCTTGATACCATGATATGATTTTGACGTAAACATTTTTTAAAATTTGAATTATTACTTTTATAACATAAATTGTGATTTTGATTGTTAGCAGCAATTTGTGGCAGCTTAAGTTTTTCACTATATTTTGCAGTTGACTAAACAGCGCTTGGTGGATGCAGATGGGATCATTCATCCAAATGCTTTTTACGTCTACTTAACGGCTTGGGTGAGTAATGACCCAGTTGCCTATGCTGCTTCCCAAGCCAACATCCGGCCCCATCCTCCAGAATGGCTCCACGACAAAGCAGACTCCATGCCTGACACCAGGACAAGCAGTAAGTAGGACTTTGCCTCCGGCCCTAGAATGTTTATGAACCGTTTCCTCCAGTCCAGCTCTGCTTTTGGATGACATTGTGCAGACCTATCACACTGCCTCTAAAGACCAGTGTACTTTTATTTAACAACAGTTTTATAGTTAAAAATCCAGTTGGGAAAAGAAAAAAAAAAACTTCTATGGTTTATGCAATGTGACTGTGTCACTGAAGAATAATGATCATTATTATAGCCAGGTGTAGATATTTCTTTCTTTAAGGGACATTAGAACTGGTTTGCATAAAAGGGAAGTTAATTTAAAGCTGTTCAGATTGATATTGTAAAATTGCAGGGAATTCTTGATTTGCACAGCTAATAGGCACAAGTCCCACCACAGGTTTATTGGTGCACAAGGGCATGGTTCCACAAAGCTAGTTTTATTAAGCATCAATACATTTATAATACCCCATTTTAGATGCAAACAATGACTTTTATATCCTTTCAGCAATTAAAACAGGTAGCAGACTAATCATTTCTTAGCACCTTAAACATAGCACTGTAGTTTCCATGTATTTTTAGGAAACAGGATATTATTATAGTTTGCGATTAACATTTTAAGGCTGGATGCCTGGAAATGTGGTTTTGTAGTTATTTTATAGGAAATATCACACATTCTGCTTTTGTTTATTTATCTCTCCCAAATTACCCTCCACTAATCCTTTCTGTCAGTACTGTGTGATATCCCAAGCCTGTCTTCCTTGTAGGGTGATTCCAGGTGGATTTGATAACTAATCACACCTGGGCAATTTAGTTTAAAGGTCCAAAGTGGGGGACATTGATGGGGAGCTAATATTGCTTAACTCTTGGGAATGCAATTGCAGGGGAAAAAATGTACTTTAATGTAACTGAACCCTAGAGCTTAATGGCAGCCAGCCAAGTCTTGTCTTAATGAAAATTTATAGTTGAGATTATAATAGGGCAAATCATGTTTAGCAAGTCAACTGAATGACCCTGCAGGGTCCAGAACACACAGCGACAGTAACTGAATGCTAGCTATACAGTTGAGTGATTTTTTTTTTGTGGTAAATCTAGTGTTACATGATAAAGTAAGCATGAAAAATCTAAGTTCCCGGAATTTTAGGTGATCATATGTTCAAAATTTCCTCAAACAGAGACCTTTTCATGTTCCTAGATAAGTGCATTTATTAAGTGAGTGTCAAAGGTCTTTTCCTAACTAAATGTCACAGGAATATTTAATGTGCAAATTTAAGAGAGTTCTCAGCAAAATTTACATTTTTTTATTGCACTAAAGCATGATTTGCTAAAATATTATTAGGTGTATTAGAGGCATAACATTTATTTTATATATAATCTGCTGCCCCTAACACCGCCGACCCCTATATTATATTTATTAACCCCTAATCTGCCCCCCACAACGTCGCCTCCACCTGCCTACACTTATTAACCCCTAATCTGCCGAGCGGACCGCACCGCTATTATAATAAAGTTATTAACCCCTAATCCGCCTCACTAACCATATAATAAATAGTATTAACCCCTAATCTGCCCTCCCTAACATCGCCGACACCTAACTTCAAACATTAACCCCTAATCTGCCGACTGGAGCTCACCGCTATTCTAATAAATGTATTAACCCCTAAAGCTAAGTCTAACCCTAACACTAACACCCCCCTAAGTTAAATATAATTTAAATCTAACGAAATTAATTAACTCTTATTAAATAAATTATTCCTATTTAAAGCTAAATACTTACCTGTAAAATAAATCCTAATATAGCTACAATATAAATTATATTTATATTATAGCTATTTTAGGATTTATATTTATTTTACAGGTAACTTTGTATTTATTTTAACCAGGTACAATAGCTAAAATAGTTAAAATAATTACAAAATTACCTGTAAAATAAATCCTAACCTAAGTTACAATTAAACCTAACACTACACTATCAATAAATTAATTAAATACAATATCTACAAATAAATACAATGAAATAAACTAACTAAAGTACAAAAAATAAAAAAGAACTAAGTTACAAAAAATAAAAAAATATTTACAAACATCAGAAAAATATTACAACAATTTTAAACTAATTACACCTACTCTAAGCCCCCTAATAAAATAACAAAGACCCCCAAAATAAAAAAATGCCCTACCCTATTCTAAATTACTAAAGTTCAAAGCTCTTTTACCTTACCAGCCCTGAACAGGGCCCTTTGCGGGGCATGCCCCAAAGAATTCAGCTCTTTTGCCTGTAAAAAAAACACATACAATACCCCCCCCCCAACATTACAACCCACCACCCACATACCCCAAATCTAACCCAAACCCCCTTAAATAAACCTAACACTAAGCCCCTGAAGATCTTCCTACCTTATCTTCACCATACCAGGTTCACCGATCGATCCAGAAGAGCTC
Organism: Bombina bombina; assembly: GCF_027579735.1. NCBI lineage: Eukaryota > Metazoa > Chordata > Amphibia > Anura > Bombinatoridae > Bombina > Bombina bombina. The sequence continues at coordinate 557,248,203 of NC_069500.1, forward strand.
CTCCGATGTCCTGATCCAAGCCCAAGCGGGGGGCTGAAGATGTCCATGATCCGGCTGAAGTCCTCATCCAAGCGGGAGCTGAAGAGGTCCATGATCCGGCTGAAGTCATCATCCAAGCGGGAGCTGAAGAGGTCCATGATCCGGCTGAAGTCTTCTATCAACGGCATCTTCAATCTTCTTTCTTCCGGATCCATCTTGCAGACCTCCGACGCGGAACATCCTGCTGGCCCGACGGACTACCGACGAATGAAGGCTCCTTTAAGGGACGTCATCCAAGATGGCGTCCCTCGAATTCCGATTGGCTGATAGGATTCTATCAGCCAATCGGAATTAAGGTAGGAAAATTCTGATTGGCTGATGGAATCAGCCAATCAGAATCAAGTTCAATCCGATTGGCTGATCCGATCAGCCAATCAGATTGAGCTTGCATTGTATTGGCTGTTCCGATCAGCCAATAGAATGCGAGCTCAATCTGAATGGCTGATCGGATCAGCCAATCGGATTGAACTTGATTCTGATTGGCTGATTCCATCAGCCAATCAGAATTTTCCTACCTTAATTCCGATTGGCTGATAGAATCCTATCAGCCAATCGGAATTCGAGGGACGCCATCTTGGATGACGTCCCTTAAAGGAGCCTTCATTCGTCGGTAGTCTGTCGGGCCAGCAGGATGTTCCGCGTCGGAGGTCTGCAAGATGGATCCGGAAGAAAGAAGATTGAAGATGCCGTTGATAGAAGACTTCAGCCGGATCATGGACCTCTTTAGCTCCCGCTTGGATGATGACTTCAGCTGGATCATGGACCTCTTCAGCTCCCGCTTGGATGATGACTTCAGCCGGATCATGGACATCTTCAGCCCCCCGCTTGGGCTTGGATCAGGACATCGGAGGAGCTCTTCTGGATCGATCGGTGAACCTGGTATGGTGAAGATAAGGTAGGAAGATCTTCAGGGGCTTAGTGTTAGGTTTATTTAAGGGGGGTTTGGGTTAGATTAGGGGTATGTGGGTGGTGGGTTGTAATGTTGGGGGGGGATATTGTATGTGTTTTTTTTACAGGCAAAAGAGCTGAATTCTTTGGGGCATACCCCGCAAAGGGCCCTGTTCAGGGCTGGTAAGGTAAAAGAGCTTTGAACTTTAGTAATTTAGAATAGGGTAGGGCATTTTTTTATTTTGGGGGTCTTTGTTATTTTATTAGGGGGCTTAGAGTAGGTGTAATTAGTTTAAAATTGTTGTAATATTTTTCTGATGTTTGTAAATATTTTTTTATTTTTTGTAACTTAGTTCTTTTTTATTTTTTGTACTTTAGTTAATTTATTTCATTCTATTTATTTGTAGATATTGTATTTAATTAATTTATTGATAGTGTAGTGTTAGGTTTAATTGTAGGCATTTTATTTAATTAATTTATTGATAGTGTAGTGTTAGGTTTAATTGTAACTTAGGTTAGGATTTATTTTACAGGTAATTTTGTAATTATTTTAACTATTTTAGCTATTAAATAGTTCTTAACTATTTAATAGCTATTGTACCTGGTTAAAATAAATACAAAGTTACCTGTAAAATAAATATAAATCCTAAAATAGCTATACAGGTGGCCCTCGTTTTACAACGGTTCAATTTACACCGTTTCAGAATAACAACCTTTTTTTTCCAGTCATGTGACTGCTATTGAAAAGCATTGAGAAGCAGTGCATTTATTAAAATAGCCAGTAGGTGGAGCTGTCCGCTTGTGTTGCAGCAAAGCCAAGCAAGGTGAAATTAATCAGTTTAACCAGACCTGAGCTATCGAGCAGATTTCAAAGGAACAAGATCTTTCTGTCTATAAATCAGTCCAGATTGGAATGCATAGAAAGAACTGTTTGCAGAAAAATGCAAGTGAAGTCTGTGTTGTGTGATTATTTTATTAGGTTTATAATGCTGTTTAGCAAATGTTTTTGTTCATTTAACTTAGTTTAATTATATATTCCGTGTTGTGTGATTATTTTATTAGGTTTATAATGTTGTTTAGCATTTAAAGTCTTCATTTCAAAGCTTTAAAAATAAATGTATTAGGTGTTACTTATGACAATTTTGAGAGGGGCCTGGAACCTATCTCCCTCACTTCCCATTGACTTACATTATAAACTGGGTTTCAATTTACAACAGTTTCGATTTACAACCATTTCTTCTGGAACCTAACGCCGGCGTAAACTGAGGGCTACCTGTAATATAAATATAATTTATATTGTAGCTATATTAGGATTTATTTTACAGGTAAGTATTTAGCTTTAAATAGGAATAATTTATTTAATAAGAGTTAATTTATTTCGTTAGATTTAAATTATATTTAACTTAGGGGGGTGTTAGTGTTAGGGTTAGACTTAGCTTTAGGGGTTAATAAATGTATTAGAATAGCGGTGAGCTCCAGTCGGCAGATTAGGGGTTAATGTTTGAAGTTAGGTGTCGGCGATGTTAGGGAGGGCAGATTAGGGGTTAATACTATTTATTATAGGGTTAGTGAGGCGGATTAGGGGTTAATAACTTTATTATAATAGCGGTGCGGTCCGCTCGGCAGATTAGGGGTTAATAACTTTATTATAATAGTGGTGCGGTCCGCTCGGCAGATTAGGGGTTAATAAGTGTAGGCAGTTGGAGACGACGTTGTAGGGGGCCAGTTTTGGGGTTAATAAATATAATATAGGGGTCGGCGGTGTTAGGGGCAGCAGATTAGGGGTACATAAGGATAACGTAAGTAGCGGCGCTTTGCGGTCGGCAGATTAGGGGTTAATTATTGTAGGTAGCTGGCGGCGACGTTGTGGGGGGCAGGTTAGGGGTTAATAAATATAATACAGGGGTTGGCGGTGTTAGGGGCAGCAGATTAGGGGTACATAAGGATAACGTAGGTGGCGGTCGGCAGATTAGGGGTTAAAAACATTTAATCGAGTGACGGCGATGTGGGGGGACCTCGGTTTAGGGGTACATAGGTAGTTTATGGGTGTTAGTGTACTTTAGAGCACAGTAGTTAAGAGCTGTATGAACCGGCGTTAGCCCAGAAAGCTCTTAACTACTGACTTTTTTCTGCGGCTGGAGTTTTGTCGTTAGATTTCTACCGCTCACTTCAGACACGACTCTAAATACCGGAGTTAGAAAGATCCCATTGAAAAGATAGGATACGCAATTGACGTAAGGGGATCTGCGGTATGGAAAAGTCGCGGCTGAAAAGTGAGCGTTAGACCCTTTCCTGACTGACTCCAAATACCGGCGGTAGCCTAAAACCAGCGTTAGGAGCCTCTAACGCTGGTTTTCACGGCTACCGCCAAACTCTAAATCTAGGCCTTAGTTAGTTTAACACTTGTTTGACATGTCAAATTGCACCAATAAAGCAGTGGAGGGTCTGTCATTGAGTCGTCATTCCATAATATGGATGTTGGGATAGTAATTTGTTTGGAGTTTGTGTTAATGTAAAACTTACTGAGAGTGTAGTTATTAACAGTCCATTTCACCAAATTAAGAGTTAGAGAATGATAGAAAAGGAGTTTATAGAGCAAATGTATGAATAATGTACAACAATTACAGAAATAACATTTGTATGTGTGCTTCAAACTGTAGTAATTGTAAATAAACCCTTAAAGGGACACTGAACCCAATTTTTTTCTTTTGTGATGTAAGTTTAGATGTCGGCCCATTTTTGGTGAACAACCTGGGTTGTTCTTGCTGATTGGTGGATAAATTCACCCACCAATAAACAACTGCTGTCCATGGTCCTGAACCAAAAAATAGCTTAGATGCATTCTTTTTCAAATAAAGATAGCAAGAGAATGAAGAAAAAATTATAATAGGAGTAAATTAGAAAGTTGTTTAAAATTGCATGCTCTATCTGAATCACAAAAGAAAAAAATTAGGTTCAGTGTCCCTTTAAGACCACAATATTGAATATGTTTTGAGATGATTCCATTTAAAAGTAATAGGACCATCTAATGGGTTGATCACAATTATTTTATAAATGTATCTAATGATTTTTCTACAAAAATCACTATTAAAATCTATGGAATTTTTATAGATAAAAGTCTTGTCTTGTCCTCCTGATGGAGCACTACATTTCTTGATTGTCGAATGAAGATCTCCTAAAAAAAATTTACCAACTTAGTCCAAAGTATTTATTTAATTTTAGACGTAAAACATAATTATTTTTTCTTTTTTTAGTTCCTGCAGCTGAGCCAATAGAGTATGCCCAGTTTCCTTTCTACCTCAATGGTTTACGTGAAACTTCCGATTTTGTGGAAGCTATAGAGAAAGTCCGAGCCATTTGTAACAACTATACAAACCTTGGAGTGTCCAGCTACCCAAATGGCTACCCATTTCTCTTCTGGGAACAGTATATTGGACTCCGTCACTGGCTTCTCCTCTCCATCAGTGTGGTTCTGGCCTGTACATTTCTGGTGTGTGCCCTTTTTCTGCTGAACCCGTGGACTGCTGGAATCATTGTAAGTTAATAAGGCCCTTTGTTGCACTTAAATTCCATTCAGCATAGCTCTTGCTGCAGCCGGCAAGGTTTGTTTATGTCTGGCTCTCTGGTGGAATAATGTATGTGACATCATTCATGATATGTTTATTCGACTTTGAAGGGGAAGAGAAGGGAGGGTACATGGATATAGTGTAAACTTTAAAATCTTAATCCCTAAAAAAAAATATATATAAATTCATTATTTTTTTTTTTTTTTTTTTTTTTTTTTTTAATTCTAGGCTGATCTCTATAAATTGCCCATAACTGTAAAAAATAAAATTAAAAAAAGTTTATATTTTTATGATCACCAAACCTAAAAACCTTATAGTACATTTGTGCAAGACTGAATGTATATGTGCATAATTTTTATAATATTAAAAAAACAATATTTTCTTTACATGAGCTCTAACAAATCAAGTGCTTTGCTGTAAGTCTCTAAGGATTTTTTTATTTTATCACATAACTTAACAAAAAAAGGAAAATTTAATTTCTCATGTAAATGCAAAGAAACAAGTTTACTGGTTTTATCTGTCTCTTAAAGAAAATTCTAAACTCTGTTTTTCCCTACCCCCCACCACCACCACCACTATAAAAAACAAAAAAAAAACATTAAACCTTCTGGGCTAGATTACAAGAATCGTGGCTACTCTAACACGTATATATTACAAGTTGGAAGTAAACGGTTGTGCTTGAGTACAAACAAAAACTGCGCTCAAAGTATTAGCGCTGCTTGAGACAGTGTAAAATGTAAGGGTTAAAAAAAAATTGCACAAAACACATCACAAACAAATTACACAAATATATATATCTTACAACAATCATAAAAATATTAGTAAAAATGTTTCTTACGGGTTAAAAGGGATATGGTATTTGATTGGGAAAGGCTGTTATGTATACATATACGTGGGTGTGTATGTATGTATGTAAATATCATTTTTATTCAATTTTAATATTATTTTATTGTGTTTTTAATAAAAAATACTTTCACTTAGAAGAAAATGTTTGTTGTATTTGTAAATATATATTTCTATATATATCTGTGTGTGTATATATATATATATATATATATATATATATATACATATATATATATATATATTAATTTCAAAATAAAAAGAACACTTTCTTCTATGTGAAGAACGTTGGAATGTAAAGTAGTCATAACTACCTTTTGTCTTTAGCACTGTTGATCTAATGCGGCGTTGGATTAGCGCGCAAGCAATGTATTCGTTTTTTGGGTTTTTTTTTTATTTATTTTGAACAGCTTGCCTCATTGAAGTCAAGGAGAAGAAGTTAACGCGGTCACAATATAAAAAATACTGGAGTTAGCGTGCATCGGACCTCCACTCACATGCTTTCAACTTGGAATGTGTGTGCTAACCCGACCGCATTAAAATTTTACTTTGATTACTGTTAGTACGCTAGCAAAACATTTAGTTACCATGCCACTTGTAAATTAGCCCTCTGTCGTTAAAATATTTAATTGTTGCGTTTTGTTTTTATTTGTTTTTTTGCATCTGCTTGTAGTGTATTGGGAAGCACAGAGCTTTTCACATTTCCACTAACAAATAGCTGAGACCAGGTATTTCCCAGCTTGAGTGAGAACACTAAAAAAAAAAAAACTGAAGTTAAAGTAATTATTATTTAGTAGTTGTGTTCATATGTTTGTTTCAAAACTGCAAAATAACAGGGCAAAAGAACTGCATTTAAAATAATGATCTAATATGGGCACAATTTATACGACAATACATTGTCTCATAAAAATGATTGAAGTATGTTTATGAATAAAGTACCTTTACACTGTATTTAAAATTGTATAGAAGAAAGATGTTTGCTAATAGCCTGTTTTTTGCTTATGGTGCAGGTGATGGTACTGGCCCTCATGACAGTGGAGCTATTTGGAATGATGGGGCTAATTGGAATTAAGTTGAGTGCTGTACCTGTGGTGATCCTCATTGCTTCTGTTGGCATTGGTGTGGAATTCACAGTGCATGTAGCTTTGGTAAGTGTTACATACAGACTTGCACATAGCCTTATAATATAGTGCAGTATATATTAATCCAGTACACTTCCTTTACTTTGATTGGAGGAAAATACTACCAGGTTCTCAATCATGGGCAAACACAGTTTATGTGTTTATGTCAATATGTTAGTTAGCTTATTTATGCTTTTTAAACTAATGAAATGATTTTGGTTTTATATAGGCATTTCTCACTGCCATTGGCGATAAGAATCGCAGGGCTGTTCTTGCATTGGAGCACATGTTTGCCCCGGTGTTGGATGGTGCTGTCTCTACATTGCTGGGAGTCCTCATGCTGGCTGGATCAGAGTTTGACTTCATTGTCAGGTAAAGTGTGTTCTTGGGTGGCACCCTAGGCAAATCCGTTAAAATATTCCCTGCTTATTTGCTATTAAATGAGACTTCATTAAATTTCTCTGATTTATGGAATTATGGCTATACAACATCAGCCAAACATAAAAACTAAAAACCATCAGTGATAGTGCAACAGTTCATTTTTAAATGTTCGTGTGGTTATAAAGCCTACAGATATATTGTTTATGTAAGAAACTGTTTCTGAGCTGCCTTGAAAAATATGTTGGCCTAGTTCTAAATTTTTTAAAGGGTCAGTGTACTCAAGTGTTATGTCTTCCTTATCAAAGTGCAGCATTTAAACATGTACATGTTGGTATTTTTATTTCCTGAATAAATAATAAGTAAAAGCTGGTAAAATGTACTTTCTTTTACAAAGATATGACGAGTCCACGGATTTCATCCTTACTTGTGGGATATTAAACTCCTGCTAACAGGAAGTGGCAAAGAGCACCACAGCAGAGCTGTATATGTAGCCCCTCCCCTTCCCCTCCACCCTCAGTCATTCTCTTTGCCTGTGTTATACTAGGAAGACATGGTAAAGTGAGGTGTTAGTTTTAGTTTCTTCAATCAAGAAGTTTTTTATTTTAAATGGTACCGGTGCATACTATTTTCCTCAGGGGGATATGGAAGAAGATTTCTGCCCTGAGGTTTGATGATCTTAACATTTGTAACTAAGATCCACGCTGGTTCCCACAAGACTTCTGAAGGTAACCATGAGACATCTTCAGTGTGGAGACCGGTTTCATGCTACACGCAGCATTAAGGTATGTGCAGCCTTTTTTTCTGAGGAGACTTGCAGGCCCATTTATCAAGCTCCGCTTGTAGGGCCGTGTTTCTGGCGAGTCTTCAGACTCGCCAGAAACACAACTTATGAAGCAGCTATCTAAAGACCGTTGCTTCATAACCCTGTTCGCCTGCTCTGAGCAGGCGGACAGGAATCGCCGGAAATCAACCCGATCGAATACGATCGGGTTGATTGACACCTCCCTGCTGGCGGCCGATTGGCCGCGAGTCAGCAGGGGGCGGCGTTGCACCAGGAGCTCTTGTGAGCTTCTGGTGCAATGTTAAATGCTTAGAGCGTATTGCTCTCCGCATTTAGCGAGGTCTTGCGGTCCTGATCCGCAGTGTCGGATCAGGTCCGCAAGGGAATGGGGTAAGCAGTAAAACCTATTTTAATAAATCGGGTGTTACTGGAGTCCCAATTTTATATTTATCATTAGTTGATATTTGGGCATTATATGACATGTGAGACAATATAAAAAACGATGTTTTATGTTTTTTATTTTTTTCACTTAAAACTTATTGATTTTATGCTTGAGGGTTATATTGTGTGTGTATTTTTACTTTAGTGCAAAACTGCATTTCCATGCGGTGTTGTTTGGGCCTACTCCGACTTTTGACCTTAAGGGGTGGAGCCTATTTTGGCGCAATTTCTACAGGCTTAGCAGCAGCAAACAGTAACTCAGTGGCTCCTGGACTGTGTAGCTGGTCTGAAGGGTTGGAAACTTGATTCAAATCTGCTTCCAATTGGAAGCCTTCCTCAAATTGGAATAAATCCAAGCCATTTAGGAAACCAAAGTCAGACCCTAAGTCCGCATGAAGGTGCGGCCCTCATTCCAGCTCAGCTGGTAGGGGGCAGATTAAGGTTTTTCAAGGATTTTTGGATAAAATCTGTCCAAAATCATTGGATTCAGAGCATTGTCTCTCAAGGGTATCGAATAGGATTCAGAGTAAGACCTCCTGTGAGAAGATTTTTTCTCTCACGCATCCCTGTAAATCCAGTAAAAGCTCAGGCTTTTCTGAAGTGTGTTTCAGACATGGAGTCTTCAGGGGTAATCATGCCAGTTCCTCCTCAGGAACAAGGTTTGGGGTTTTATTCAAACCTATTCATGGTCCCAAAGAAAGAAAATTTATTCAGACCAGTTCTGGATCTAAAAATTTTGAATCGTACCAACTTTCAAGATGGTGACTATAAGGACTATTCTGCCTTTTGTTCAGCGAGGACATTATATGTCCACAATAGACTTGCAGGATGCATACCTTCATATTCCGATTCATCCAGAACACTATCAGTTTCTGAGATTCTCTTTTCTAATTACCAATTTGTTGCTCTTCCATTTGGCCTAGCAACAGCTCCAAGAATCTTTTCAAAGGTTCTGGGTGCCCTACTATTTGTAATCAGAGAACAGGGTATTGCGGTGTTTCCTTATTTGGACGATATCTTGGTACTAGCTCAGTCTTTACGTACTGCAGAATCTCACACGAGTCAACTGGTGTTGTTTCTTCGGAAACATGGTTGGAGGATCAATTTACCAAAAAGTTTCTTGATTCCTCAGACAAAAGTTTCTTGATTCCTCAGACAAGGGTCACCTTTTTAGGCTTCCAGATAGATTCAGTGTCCATGACTCTGTCTCTAACAGACAAGAGACGTTTAAAATTGGTCGAGGCATGCCGGCACCTTCAGTTTCAGTCATTTCCTTCAGTGGCTATGTGCATGGAAGTTTTAGGTCTCATGACTGCAGCATCGGACGCGATCCCCTTTGCTTGTTTTCACATGAGACCTCTACAGCTTTGTATGCTGAATCAATGATGCAGGGATTATACAAAGATATCACAATTAATATCCAATGAATCCCAATGGACGACACTCTGACATGGTGGATAGATCACCATCGTTTGGTTCAAGGGGCTTCTTTTGTTCGGCCAACCTGGACTGTGATCTCAACAGATGCGAGTCTTTCAGGTTGGGGAGCTGTTTGGGGATCTCTGACAGCACAAGGGGTTTGGAAATCTCAAGAGGTGAGATTACCAATAAATATTTTAGAACTCCGTGCAATTCTCAGGGCTCTTCAATTCTGGCCTCTGCTAAAGAGAGAACCGTTCATTTGTTTTCAGACAGACAATATCACAACTGTGGCTTATGTCAATCTTCAGGGTTGGACTCACAGTCCCCAAGCTATGAAAGAAGTATCTTGGATTCTTGCTTCGGCGGAATCCAGCTCCTGTCTAATCTCTGCGGGGCATATCCCAGGTGTAGACAATTGGGAGGCGGATTATCTCAGCCGCAAGACCTTACATCCAGGGGAGTGGTCTCTCCATCCAGATGTGTTTTCTCAGATTGTTCAGATGTGGGGTCTTCCAGAGATAGATCTCATGGCCTCTCATCTAAACAAGAAACTTCTCAGATATCTATCCAGGTCCAGGGATGTTCAGGCGGAAGCAGTGGATGCGTTGACACTTCCTTGGTGTTATCATCCTGCTTACATCTTCCCGCCTCTAGTTCTTCTTCCAAGAGTGATCTCCAAAATCATCATGGAACAGTCTTTTGTGTTTCTGGTGGCTCCAGCATGGCCACACAGGTTTTGGTATGCGGATCTGGTTCGGATGTTCAGTTGCCCGCCTTGGCCACTTCCGTTACGGCCGGACCTACTATCTCAAGGTCCATTTTTCCATCAGGATCTCAAATCATTAAATTTGAAGGTGTGGAAATTGAACGCTTAGTTCTAAGTCATAGAGGTTTCTCTGACTCAGTGATTAATACTATGTTGCAAGCTCGTAAATCTGTTTCTAGAAAGATTTATTATAGAGATTGGAAGACTTACATTTCATGGTGTTCTTCTCATAAATTTTCCTGGCATTCTTTTAGAATTCCTAGAATTTTACAGTTTCTTCAGGATGGTTTGGATAAGGGTTTCTCTGGAAGTTCCTTGAAATGACAAATATCTGCTCTTTCTGTTTTATTTCACAGAAAGATTGCTATACTTCCTGATATTCACTGTTTTGTACAGGCTTTAATTCGTATTAAGCCTGTCATTACGTCAATTTCTCCTCCTTGGAGTCTTAATTTGGTTCTGAAGGCTTTACAGGCTCCTCCATTGAACCTATGCATTCTTTGGACATTAAACTACTTTCTTGTAAAGTGTTGTTCCTTTTGGTTATCTCTTCTGTTAGAAGAGTTTCTGAGCTATCTGCTCTTTCTTGTGAGTCTCCTTTTCTGATTTTTCATCAGGATAAGGCAGTTTTGCTGACTTCTTTTCAATTTTTACCTAAAGTTTTTCTAACAACATTAGTAGAGAAATTGTTGTTCCTTCCTTATGTCCTAATCCTAAGAATTCTTTGGAGAGATCCTTACATTCTTTGGATGTGGTAAGAGCTTTGAAATATTATGTGGAAGCTACTAAAAATTTCAGGAAGACTTCCAGTCTATTTGTTTTATTTTCTGGTCCTAGGAAAGGTCCGAAGGCTTCCGCTATTTCCTTGGCTTCTTGGTTGAAACTTTTGATTCATCAAGCTTATTTGGAGTCGGGTCAGACCCCGCCTGAGAGAATTACAGCTCATTCTACTAGATCAGTCTCCACTTCATGGGCTTTTAAGAATGAAGCTTCAGTTGATCAGATTTGCAAAGCGGCAACTTGGTCCTCTTTGCATACATTTACTAAATTCTACCGTTGATGTATTTGCTTCTTCGAAAGCAGTTTTTGGTAGAAAAGTTCTTCAGTGTTTCAGTTTGATTCTTCTGCTTTTGATTTAAGTTTTTTTCTTTCAAAATTAAAATAAACTTATTTTTTTGGGTTGTGGAATATGGCTGTTTTTTTTTTTTTAATTCCCTCCCTCTTTAGTGACTCTTGAGTGGAAGATCCACATCTTGGGTATTGATATCCCATATGTCACTAGCTCATGGACTCTTGCCAATTACATGAAAGAAAACATAATTTATGTAAGAACTTACCTGATAAATTAATTTCTTTCATATTGGCAAGAGTCCATGAGGCCCACCCTTTTTATGGTGGTTTTGATTTTTTTGTATAAAGCACAATTATTTCCAAATTTCCTTTGTTGATGCTTTCTACTCCTTTCTTTATCACCCCACTGCTTGGCTATTCGTTAAACTGAATTGTGGGTGTGGTGAGGGGTGTATTTATAGGCATTTTGAGGTTTGGGAAACTTTGCCCCTCCTGGTAGGATTTTATATCCCATATGTCACTAGCTCATGGACTCTTGCCAATATGAAAGAAATGAATTTATCAGGTAAGTTCTTACATAAATTATGTTTTCTAAGAGTTCCATCATTCAAGATGGAGATGATTCAAACGATTTTGCCAATGATCCAGGAGGGTCAATATATGACTACCGTGGATTTGAAGGATGCTTACCTTCATATTCCAATCCAACAAAGATCATCATCGGTTTCTAAGGTTTGCCTTCTTGGACAAACATTATCAGTTTGTGGCTCTTCCTTTCGGGTTGGCCACAGTACCCAGAATCTTCACAAAGGTTCTAGGGTCTCTTTGGCGGTTCTCAGACCGCAAGGGATAGCGGTGGCGCCTTATCTGGACGATATTCTGATTCAGGCGTCAACATATCATCTGACAAAATCTCACACGGACACAGTGTTGTCTTTTCTGAGAACTCACGGCTGGAAGGTGAACATAGAGAAGAGTTCACTTGTTCCACAGACAAGGGTTTCTTTCTTGAGAACTCTGATAGACTCGGTAGCCATGAAAGTATTTCTGACGGAGGTCAGAAAATCAAAGATTTTGAATACTTGCCGAGCACTTCTGTCCATTCCTCGGCCATCAGTGGCTCAGTGTATGGAGGTAATCGGATTAATGGTAGCGGCAATGGACATCGTTCTGTTTGCTCGCTTTCATCTCAGACCACTGCAACTGTGCATACTCGGTCAGTGGAATGGGGATTATGCGGATTTATCTTCAAAGATAATTCTGGATCAAGAGACTAGAAACTCTCTTCTTTGGTGGTTGTCGCCAGATCATCTGTCCCAGGGTACTTGTTTCCGCAGACCCTCATGGGTGATAGTGACAACAGATGCCAGCCTTCTGGGCTGGGGTGCAGTTTGGAACTCCCTGAAAGCTCAGGGTGTTTGGACTCAGGTGGAGTCTACTTCCAATCAATATTCTGGAATTGAGAGCAATATTCCATGCGCTTCAGGCGTGGCCTCAGTTGGCTTCGGCCAAATTCATCAGATTCCAGTCGGATAACATAACGTTCCTTAGCGATGATAGAAGTATCCAAGATAATCAGTTGGGCAGAGGCCCACTCTTGTCATCTGTCAGCGATCTACATCCCAGGGGTAGAGAACTGGGAAGCAGATTTTTTTTAAGTCGACAGACTTTTTATCCAGGGGAGTGGGAACTTCACCCGGAGGTATTTGCCTCATTGATTCTCAAATGGGGCAGACCGGAATTGGATTTGATGACATCTCGTCAGAATGCCAAGCTTCCAAGATACGGATCCCCCGGTCAAGGGATCCTCAGGCCGAACTGATGGATACCTTGGCAGTACCTTGGTTGTTCAGCCTAGCTTATGTGTTTCCGCCGTTTCCTCTCCTCCCACGCGTAATTGCTCAAATCAAACAGGAGAGAGCTTCAGTGATCCTGATAGCACCTGCGTGGCCACGCAGGACTTGATATGCGGATCTAGTGGACATGTCCTCTCTGCCACTGTGAAAACTTCCGTTGAGACAGGACCTTCTCATTCAAAGTCCTTTCCAACATCCAAATCTAATTTCTCTGCAACTGACTGCATGGAGATTGAACGCTTGGATTTTATCGAAGCGAGGATTCTCTGATTCAGTTATCAATACTTTGATACAGGCTAGAAAGCCTGTCAAGAGAAAGATCTATCATAAGATATGGCATAAATATCTTTATTGGTGTGAATCCAATGGCTACTCATGGAGTAAAGTTAGGATTCCTAGGGTTTTGTCTTTTCTCCAAGAATGATTGGAGAAAGGGTTATCAGCAAGTTCCTTAAAGGGACAAATTTCAGCTTTGTCAATTCTGTTTCACAAATGTTTGGCAAATGTATCAGATGTTCAGTCTTTTTGTCAGGCTCTATCTAGAATTAAGCCTGTATTTAGACCTATTACTCCTCCCTGGAGTTTGAATTTAGTTCTTCGAGTTCTGCAAGGGGTTCCGTTTGAACCTATGCATTCCATAGATATTAAACTATTATCTTGGAAAGTTCTGTTTTTGGTTGCTATTTCTTCTGCTCGAAGAGTTTCTGAGCTTTCAGCATTACAGTGTGATTCACCTTATCTCATATTTCATTCTGATAAAGTGGTTTTACGTACCAAACCTGGGTTCCTTCCTAAGGTTGTTTCGAATAAGAATATTAATCAGGAAATTGTTGTTCCTTCCTTGTGTCCTAATCCTTCTTCTAAGAAGGAGCGTCTGTTACATAACTTGTACGTGGTCCGTGCCTTAAAGTTTTACTTACAGGCAACTAAGATTTCCGTCAATCATCTTCATTATTCATTGTTTATTCTGGAAAGCGTAGGGGTCAGAAAGCTACGGCTACCTCTTTCTTTTTGGCTGAGAAGTATCATCCGCCTGGCATATGAGACTGCTGGACAGCAGCCTCCTGAAAGAATTACGGCTCATTCTACTAGGGCTGTGGCTTCCACATGGGCTTTTAAAAATGATGCATCTGTGGAACAGATTTGTAAGGCTGCGACTTGTTCGTCCCTTCACACTTTTTCCAAATTTTCCAAATTTGATACTTTTGCTTCTTCTGAGGCTATCTTTGGGAGAAAGGTTCTTCAAGCAGTGGTGCCTTCCGTTTAGGTTCCTGTCTTGTCCCTCCCTTTCATCCGTGTCCTATTACTTTGGTATTGGTTTCCCACAAGTAAGGATGAAATCCGTGGACTCATCATATCTTTGTAAAAAAAAACTAAATTTATGCTTACCTGATAAATTACTTTCTTTTACGATATGGCGAGTCCACGGCCCACCCTGTTCTTTTTAAGACAGTTTTTCTTTATATTTTTTGTAAATTTCAGTCACCTCTGCACCTTTTAGCCTTTCTTTTTTTTCTTCCTATACCTTCGGCCGAATGACTGAGGGTGGATGGGAAGGGGAGGGGCTATATATACAGCTCTGCTGTGGTGCTCTTTGCCACTTCCTGTTAGCAGGAGGTTAATATCCCATAAGTAAGGATGAAATCCATGGCCTTGTCATATCGTAAAAAAAAAGTAATTTATCAGGTAAGCATAAATTTAGTTTTTGTATATCAGTATTAGTTTTGCACTTACTACTATTGCTCATTTCCATATCCGTACTTCCTATTACAATGAGCATTAACAGGAAGTGCCTATAAACCAATGAACATTAGCTAGATGTAGCCAACACTTACGATTAATAACAAGTACCTTTACATTTAAACTTTTTCTTTTCTTTTTTTTTCTTTTTTCATATATGTTTAGATGCTATTATTTACTTATGGAAGACTTTTTTTTTTTTTTACAAAGGGACAATAAAGATAAGAAAATCAGATGTTTAAAAATGCCATAGTAACCTGATCTTTGTTCTGCAAATATAATGCATTAAAGGGACACTGAACCCAAATTTTTTTCTTTCGTGATTCAGATAGAGCATGCAATTTTAAGCAACTTTCTAATTTACTCCTATTATCAAATTTTCTTCATTCTCTTGGTATCTTTATTTGAAATGCAAGAATGTAAGTTTAGATGCCAGCCCATTTTTGGTGAACAACCTGGGTTGTTCTTGCTGATTGGTGGATAAATTAATCCACCAATAAAAAAGTGCTGTCCAGAGTCTTAACCAAAAAAAGGCCTAGATGCATTCTTTTTCAAATAAAGATAGCAAGAGAACGAAGAAAAAATAATAATAAGAGTAAATTAGAAAGTTGCTTAAAATTGCATGCTCTATCTGAATCACGAAAGAAAAAAATTTGGGTTCAGTGTCCCTTTAAATATTTTGGGGAAATAGTAGAAATACTTTTAAACCTGGGTGTTTTTAAATTATTATTCTTCATTAAAAAAATAAAATAATATTTTATGTATTTTAATAGTAATCTTATATATAATTTTATATATATTTGGGGCTTTTAAAAACTGTTTATTTACTGATCCTTTAAACCATTTCAATATAATGGAGAACAGACATATAAATATTGTCATCAATTGACAGTAGCGGGGCTAGGTAGGCACGTTTACGCCAGTGCCTGATCATCAGCCATGTATCAGGTAGTATTCAGGATTGTTAAAAAGGATATACAGTACAGGAAATGTATGAGCTGTGTAATTTTGTGAATTTAACTAGGAACATTACCTAGTTTATCTTAATGAGAAACATATTCTCCCTGCATAGCTAATTGTGTGCAAACTAAAACCTCATCATGGAGTGCTAGGTTTGAATTACATCCAAGTGAGGGGTTGACAAATTTATATGAAATAAGCAGGCCAGAATATTGAGGAGTCAGACATACATTTTTTATGGGCTAGTTAATGAATTAATATATAAATATATGAAGAATAATGCAAAAAGTTTGATGTGAAAGGTACAATATTATAGAGCATCTCTCTCCCTGATATTAGGCAACCAGTAATTAGTAAATCTTACTCATGTTGGCATATTCACAGCCATTTATTGAATATTTGGTATTAAAGGGACGTTAAGGACAAAATGTACATTGCCTATAAAATGGTTATTCATGCTAGTATTAAAAAAAAAAAAACTGCCTGCTTTTGCTGAATTTTTTTTATTTTCCACTGTCCCCCAGAGAGGCTGGAAAGCATCCTGCAGTTTTTTAAATTTTAATCATGTAGCATGTTAGACAGATATTTCTTGATCAGTGCAGGAGTTATTTGTATCTGTCCCTAAATGGCTGCATCTGGGGCAATAAAATATAAAGGTTATAAATGCATATAAAAGCATTGTATGTATGCAGATCTTTTGAAATGTTGTGATTTTGACTAAATGTATTATATAGCATAGTTTATATCTGCAATTAGGTAGTGAATTGCAAAAGACCTACAAATAAAATAAATGTTTTCAATATGTTTTATTAATGATTTAGCTATAAACTACTCTAAGCAATTACTGTCTCGCAAGTAGCTGGTTTAGGCAGTTTGCAGCATTTTAAAGGAAACCTAGGTTACAAGTATGGGACAGATTATTTTTACATAAAAACAAGAAAAATAAATGATGAATGCAAAGTATACACAATTAAAAGTTTTTATAACAATATCAAAATGTTTAATTTCACTTCATTGCTGATAAACACCATGTATATTTTATTTTTTTCAATACTTTAATGTCCCTTTGAAGTCTGCAAAACTTTGGTGATTTCCTTTCAATATTGCTTTTTAAATTGTTACTTCTAGCCACAAAATAAGTAGGTGCTTCTGCAGAGAATTAAATAGGAAGGTGTTTTCTTGGGGATTTAATTAAAATGTAAGTTTGTCAGATCTGAGAGGGGTTTCTTTTGAAGGGAATTTGATAAGTTTAGTGAAATAGATCCCTTGCTATCACAAACAACCTGTGGAGTTCTGTAAATGACTAATCTTAGAAATAACACTAGGCCATTGTGGCTGACTGCTGTGGCAAAAAGAAAAATAAGCCTGGAAGCAAGACTAAAGCTGAATGTAGAGGATTAAAATGACATTGTCCTGGTTAGCATAGCTACTGACAAAATAAGCTATAAAACAGGATATAGATATATACACAGTATGTGTGTGTGTGTATATATATATATATATATATATATATAGATAGATAGATAGATAGATAGATATATACACACACACACGATATACAGGGAGTGCAGAATTATTAGGCAAGTTGTATTTTTGAGGATTAATTTTATTATTGAACAACAACCATGTTCTCAATGAACCCAAAAAACTCATTAATATCAAAGCTGAATAGTTTTGGAAGTAGTTTTTAGTTTGTTTTTAGTTTTAGCTATTTTAGTGTGTGCAGGTGACTATTACTGTGCATAATTATTAGGCAACTTAACAAAAAACAAATATATACCCATTTCAATTATTTATTTTTACCAGTGAAACCAATATAACATCTCAACATTCACAAATATACATTTCTGACATTCAAAAACAAAACAAAAACAAATCAGTGACCAATATAGCCACCTTTCTTTGCAAGGACACTCAAAAGCCTGCCATCCATGGATTCTGTCAGTGTTTTGATCTGTTCACCATCAACATTGCGTGCAGCAGCAACCACAGCCTCCCAGACACTGTTCAGAGAGGTGTACTGTTTTCCCTCCTTGTAAATCTCACATTTGATGATGGACCACAGGTTCTCAATGGAGTTCAGATCAGGTGAACAAGGAGGCCATGTCATTAGATTTTCTTCTTTTATACCCTTTCTTGCCAGCCACGCTGTGGAGTACTTGGACGCGTGTGATGGAGCATTGTCCTGCATGAAAATCATGTTTTTCTTGAAGGATGCAGACTTCTTCCTGTACCACTGCTTGAAGAAGGTGTCTTCCAGAAACTGGCAGTAGGACTGGGAGTTGAGCTTGACTCCATCCTCAACCCGAAAAGGCCCCACAAGCTCATCTTTGATGATACCAGCCCAAACCAGTACTCCACCTCCACCTTGCTGGCGTCTGAGTCGGACTGGAGCTCTCTGCCCTTTACCAATCCAGCCACGGGCCCATCCATCTGGCCCATCAAGACTCACTCTCATTTCATCAGTCCATAAAACCTTAGAAAAATCAGTCTTGAGATATTTCTTGGCCCAATCTTGACGTTTCAGCTTGTGTGTCTTGTTCAGTGGTGGTCGTCTTTCAGCCTTTCTTACCTTGGCCATGTCTCTGAGTATTGCACACCTTGTGCTTTTGGGCACTCCAGTGATGTTGCAGCTCTGAAATATGGCCAAACTGGTGGCAAGTGGCATCTTGGCAGCTGCACGCTTGACTTTTCTCAGTTCATGGGCAGTTATTTTGTGCCTTGGTTTTTCCACACACTTCTTGCGACCCTGTTGACTATTTTGAATGAAATGCTTGATTGTTCGATGATCACACTTCAGAAGCTTTGCAATTTTAAGAGTGCTGCATCCCGCTGCAAGATATCTCACTATTTTTGACTTTTCTGAGCCTGTCAAGTCCTTCTTTTGACCCATTTTGCCAAAGGAAACGAAGTTGCCTAATAATTATGCACACCTGATATAGGGTGTTGATGTCATTAGACCACACCCCTTCTCATTACAGAGATGCACATCACCTAATATGATTAATTGGTAGTAGGCTTTCGAGCCTATACAGCTTGGAGTAAGACAACATGCATAAAGAGGATGATGTGGTCAAAATACTCATTTGCCTAATAATTCTGCACTCCCTGTATATACACACACACACTATATATATATATATATATATATATATATATATATATATATATATATATATATATATATATATATATACACACAGTATATATATATATATATATATATATATATATATATATATATATATATATATATTAATATTTAGCACTTTTACTGTGTATTAACATATACAAAAGTACACAAAGGGAGATTAAACACTATAAATAAATGTACAATATAATGATGCATTTAAAGCAAACCTTAACACGAGAATAAAATGCAGATGGATAACGTTTATTTATTTGTTTATATTCATTTAAATACTTGGAATAAGAGTAAAGTTTTAGTTGTCATAGAGAGGGTTCTGCCATGTTTCTTTAGGTTTGAAATCTTTTAACCTCTTCAGGGGCTTAATAGGGACTATTATTATGAGCTACTAGAGTAACAATCTATAATTAAGAAAACAAAACTCGTGGTTTTATCAGCTAATGTGTACACTAGTTAAAGGGATGAGAAAAGGAACATGGGTAGGGCTTGCTTTTCTGTTTTGGCTGAGGTAAAATCTGGCTTCAGCTGTCATTACTTTTTGAGGAAGGATGTACAGTGATGTTCTAGGGGATTACCAGAGTTCCACATTATTTGGAATGAGTGGAAGATTAGCTCAACGATGTGCTCCACTAAGATGAAGTAAATTAACAGACATTGTATATGCAAACTAGACAAATATAATCGCTTTGTTTATTCTAGCGCTAGATGGATGGCATGTAAATGTTTCACAGGCCTGTTGTTGATATGAATCCCAGTCTAAAGTTCTGTTTTAGTTTACATTTGAACAGGACATTGGCCTGCTGATTGTGCTAATGGAGTTAAGATTTTCCTAAATGTTTACAGAACCATGATATTTGTGTATTGTGATTTAATTTACAACAAAAAAAAGTGGAAAACAAGTATATACTGTGTGTGTATATATATATATATATATCAAAAAGATGTTAACCCCTCTTAGTGCCAAATAGAAACATGAACCAATTAATGGGAGAGTAAAAGCACTCAAAAATATAACAGAATATTTTTTTGGTTTTCACAGATGAATCTTTAAAGGGATATTGAAATCAAAATTAAACTTTCATTATTCAGATCGAGCATTCAATTTTAAACTACTTTCCTATGTACTTCCATTAACAATATGTGCTCAGTCTTTTTATATTTATATTTTTTGGGTCACCAGCTCCTACTGAGCATGTGCAAGAATACACAGGATATACGTATATGCACTTGTGATTGGCTGATGGCTGTCACATGATACAAGAGGAGTGGAAATAGACATAACTTTAAAATTTGTCAGAAAAAAAATCTACTCATTTGAAGTTCTGTGCTTTTGCATTGTCTTTGTATCATGCATTTGTTGATTTTTCAAATCTACTGTATTTACTGGTCTTTTAAGAAAAAATACCTTTTATATTTAATAGACGATAGTGTTAAACCCTGTCCATTCACCATTGTTCACGTAATTTGTCACCGACACGGGAGTAAACTGCATAAGAGTATTATAGCTGGATATGGCCAAATGTATAGCTTGCCTTGCGCCTATTGCCCTCTTGCTGTGTGCAGCTAGCAAGCATATGTGAGTGCACCCATCTTACACCCACATTATGTGCAGGTTACATTCACAGTGGGAAGTTGGAGATTTATGTAAATGTTCTAATAACTCTAAAAAGGAAGCAGGTTTGCAAAAAATATTGAAAGTTTTATATGCATTTAGATACTATATGACTCCTGTTCGTAAACTGTATTTGACACTTACCCAAGTGACTGATATTCAGTTGTGTCATCATCCACTATGGCACCAAATGTTTAAAACAAATTACAATATCCAAATGGAATGCATTGTATGTGACCAGGCAGCACCCCTTAAATGTGACAGACATAATAAGCTCATTCCTACCCATGCTAATACACTAAAATAGAGTGAAAGCTCAGTGTCTTGGAACAGGATTTAAAAGGATATGTTGAGTATAATTTTCCATCATGGATATGAAAGTCCAGCAACTAAACATGGTAAACCTTTTAAAATCTATTTAAACTTTGAAAGAAACTAGCACACCTCATACTGCTACCTTAATTCTCATTTCATGATCGGACAACATCTCCAACATAAGCTTGGGAAAAAAAAGTGGGTTTATTCAGTAAGATCATCTCTTACCTATTTAGATTGTGGAACAAAAAAAAATGTTTTTACATGGATCTTTCACTGAAACAAATTTCAAGGACAATAAAGTTGTTTAGGAACAAACTAAAATATTCAAAGCTTGGCTAATTTATAGCAAATACATCAAACTGCTACTTTTTACATTTAAGGGTTGCTTAAGAAACCGACCTCCTTTCTTACAAGGTATACTTTAAGTATCTTGGTATTCTCAGATAATTCCGACCCATAAGCCTCAGTGGTGGGAAACAACATCCACTTGAGCACTTTTCTCCTCTCCCCATTACTTTAGTCTTTATGTTTGAATTGGCTGACTCAAAACAAGAGTATTCAGAGATGCTAAATTGATCAACAAAAGATTAGCCTGCAATGCAGCTCAGTCATTGTCGGGGCTCTTTCTCTGCACAATGCTCAGGCATTTCATATAAAGGAATGCATTTTCTTTTCCAAAAAAAAAAATAAAAAAGGTCCCCTCTTCAAAAAAAAATAAAAAAATTCTGCAATTTAAGCTATGTAGTAAAATTGAAACACGCTGGATTTCAGGAGGAAAATGGTCATTAAAGAATAGAATTAAAAAGAAAACTACCTGATCAGCTAGAAATGTAATTACAGATTGTATAGTAAGTTTCATGAGAGTTTCACAGTGGATTAGCCACTGGGAGAAGTGGTCTTTTTTTCTCTTCTGTATACTAAATTGTTTAAATCCTTCCCTCCTTCTTTCATTTGTTTCCATTTTCTGGGATCTCGCTAATGGGCAGAGTAGAGGAGGGGTTTAATTGTGTTTGTGCTCTCAATCTGTTGCCGCCTTCAGCTCACATACCATATTTTAATGCATTGTGTAGCATGTACATGAATGACATTCATTTAGGACCCTTTGCTATTTAACAAACTAACTCTTTCTCTTTTCTTTTATCTAACAATTAGAATTGTGGAGTGTAGCAAGGTAAAATATAAATGTTACTAATAATTGTTCTTGATGTACTGTTTCGTGTGTTTTGTTTGTTCTTTTTTTCATGCATGTTGTGACTTTTTTTTTTTTTCTTTAGGAATTTTTACTTAATTTAAAATTTATATAAGAATTACATTTATATCAAGTACAAACATGACAAGTGTTACGATTAATATGTTTAAATGTTCTCTCTCACCAGGTATTTCTTTGCAGTCCTGGCAATATTGACGGTTCTTGGTGTGCTAAACGGGTTGGTGCTTCTTCCAGTTCTTTTGTCATTCTTTGGACCTTACCCTGAGGTTAGTAAATGTAATTTAACATAACTTGTGAGTAAGACTTTAGCAAGTTGATTACATAACTTAAAGGGACAGTATACTATAAAATAGTTTTTTTCCCTTAATGTGTTGCCAATTACTTTTTTTACCAGCTGCAGAGTATACAATGTCTGAAATTTGCTTTTTTAAGGCTTATTTGTGTATATGAATGAGCTGATTTTGTGTTTTGAAGCCAGAACCTAATAAAATGGGTTGAGCTTGTAGGTATAATCAGATCTCATTACTGTATCACATTGTGTACATATACCTGCTTATTTATCTTATATCTGTCCATAAACCAATCACCAATACTTTTAGAGAACAATGGAAAATTAACATTGTATTACCTTATCTCTTCTATAACCCACTGGGAGTGTAATTTCTTCTACTGGCTGTGTTAACACAGCTTGGCCTTGAGGCCAAAAACTTTCAGGATGGTTGGGGATACCACAGGCTAAATAAACTATGTCAAATGCCAATATAAAGGTAATGGAAATACTTGTAAACAATTTAATATACTCCAGCAGGTAAAGTGGATAATTGGGAACAAATTAAAGGGATTTTTATTAGTGAACTGTCCCTTTAAAGGGACAGTAAAGTCAAAATTAAACTTTCATGATTCGGAGAGAGCATGCACTTTTAAACAACATTCCAATTTACTTCTGTTATCAAATTTGCTTTGTTCTTTTGGTATCTTTAATAAAAGAGTAAAACTAGGTAGGCTCATAAGAGTTTAGTTTTTAGTACTCTATGGCAGCAGTGTTTTGCAACATTGTATAACAAAGCTACAAATAATGTTGCAAAAGTACTAAAGACTAAACTCTTATGAGCCTACCTAGTTTTACTCTTCAATAATTGATACCAAGAGAACAAAGCAAATTGGATAAAAAAAAGTAAATTGGAAAGTTGTTTAAAATTGCATGCTCTATCCAAAGTGTATTTTTAATTTTACTATCAATTAACAATAGTCAATTTCCCTTTAAAATGTTGTGCAGTCTTTTAGAATGCATAAAAATTGACTATTGTTAATTGATAGTAAAATCAAAAATACACTTTACGATTTGGATAGAGCATGCAATTTCTCCAACATAGGTGTGTCCGGTCCACGGCGTCATCCTTACTTGTGGGATATTCTCTTCCCCAACAGGAAATGGCAAAGAGCCCAGCAAAGCTGGTCACATGATCCCTCCTAGGCTCCGCCTTCCCCAGTCATTCTCTTTGCCGTTGTACAGGCAACATCTCCACGGAGATGGCTTAGAGTTTTTTGGTGTTTAAATGTCGTTTTTATTCTTCAATCAAGAGTTTGTTATTTTAAAATAGTGCTGGTATGTACTATTTACTCTGAAACAGAAAAGAGATGAAGATTTCTGTTTGTAAGAGGAAAATGATTTTAGCAACCGTTACTAAAATCGATGGCTGTTTCCACACAGGACTGTTGAGAGGAATTAACTTCAGTTGGGGGAAACAGTGAGCAGACTTTTGCTGCTTGAGGTATGACACATTTCTAACAAGACTTGGTAATGCTGGAAGCTGTCATTTTCCCTATGGGATCCGGTAAGCCATTTTTATTAAATAAGAATAAAGGGCTTCACAAGGGCTTTAAAGACTGGTAGACATTTTTCTGGGCTAAAACGATTGATTTATAAGCATTTTTAATAGTTTTTAGCTTTGAGGAGTTATTTTATTCTTGGGAATTATGTTAAATAACCGGCAGGCACTGTATTGGACACCTTTTTCACTGGGGGCCTTCTCTAATCATAGGCAGAGCCTCATTTTCGCGCCACTAATGCGCAGTTGTTTTTGGGAAGCAAGGCATGCAGATGCATGTGTGAGGAGCTCAGATCCATAGAAAAAGCTTACTGAAGGCGTCATTTGGTATCGTATTCCCCTCTGGGCTTGGTTGGGTCTCAGCAAAGCAGATACCAGGGACTGTATAGGGGTTAAATATAAAAACGGCTCCGGTTCCGTTATTTTAAGAGTTAAAATTTGGTGTGCAATACTTTTAAGGCTTTAAGACACTGTGGTGAAATTTTGGTGAATTTTGAACAATTCCTTCATACTTTTTCACATATTCAGTAATAAAGTGTGTTCAGTTTAAAATTTAAAGTGACAGTAACGGTTTTATTTTAAAACGTTTTTTGTACTTTGTTATCAAGTTTATGCCTGTTTAACATGTCTGAACTATCAGATAGACTATGTTCTGTATGTGAGGAAGCCAAGGTTCCTTCTCATTTAAATAGATGTGATGTATGTGACACAAAATGTAGAGAAAATGATGCCCAAGATGATTCCTCAAGTGAGGGGAGTAAGCATGGTACTGCATCTTCCCCTCCTTCGTCTACGCCAGTCTTGCCCACACAGGAGGCCCCTAGTACATCTTGTGCACCAATACTCCTTACTATGCAACAATTAACGGCTGTAATGGATAATTCTATCAAAAACATTTTAGCCAAAATGCCCACTTATCAGCGAAAACGCGACTGCTCTGTTTTAGAAAATACCGAAGAGCATGAGGACGCTGATGATAATGGTTCTGACATGCCCCTACACCAGTCTGAGGGGGCCAGGGAGGTTTTGTCTGAGGGAGAAATTTCAGATTCAGGGAAAATTTCTCAACAAGCTGAACCTGATGTGATTACATTCAAATTTAAATTGGAACATCTCCGCGCTCTGCTTAAGGAGGTGTTATCTACTCTGGATGATTGTGACAATTTGGTCATTCCAGAGAAATTATGTAAGATGGACAAGTTCCTAGAGGTCCCGGGGCCCCCCGAAGCTTTTCCTATACCCAAGCGGGTGGCGGACATTGTAAACAAAGAATGGGAAAGGCCCGGCATACCTTTTGTCCCTCCCCCTATATTTAAGAAATTGTTTCCTATGGTCGACCCCAGAAAGGACTTATGGCAGACAGTCCCCAAGGTCGAGGGGGCGGTTTCTACTCTAAATAAACGCACTACTATCCCTATAGAAGATAGTTGTGCTTTCAAAGATCCTATGGATAAAAAATTAGAGGGTTTGCTTAAAAAGATGTTTGTTCAGCAAGGTTACCTTCTACAACCAATTTCATGCATTGTTCCTGTCACTACAGCAGCGTGTTTCTGGTTCGATGAACTAGAAAAGTCGCTCAATAAAGATTCTTCTTATGAGAAGATTATGGACAGAATTCATGCTCTTAAATTGGCTAACTCTTTTACTTTAGACGCCACTTTGCAATTGGCTAGATTAGCGGCGAAAAATTCGGGGTTTGCTATTGTGGCGCGCAGAGCGCTTTGGCTAAAATCTTGGTCAGCGGATGCGTCTTCCAAGAACAAATTGCTTAACATACCTTTCAAGGGGAAAACGCTGTTTGGCCCTGACTTGAAAGAGATTATTTCAGATATCACTGTGGGTAAGGGCCACGCCCTTCCTCAGGATAGGTCTTTTAAGGCTAAAAATAAACCAAATTTCTCCAACATAGGTGTGTCCGGTCCACGGCGTCATCCTTACTTGTGGGATATTCTCTTCCCCAACAGGAAATGGCAAAGAGCCCAGCAAAGCTGGTCACATGATCCCTCCTAGGCTCCGCCTACCCCAGTCATTCTCTTTGCCGTTGTACAGGCAACATCTCCACGGAGATGGCTTAGAGTTTTTTAGTGTTTAACTGTAGTTTTTCATTATTCAATCAAGAGTTTGTTATTTTCAAATAGTGCTGGTACGTACTATTTACTCAGAAACAGAAAAGAGATGAAGAATTCTGTTTGTATGAGGAAAATGATTTTAGCAACCGTAACTAAAATCCATGGCTGTTCCACACAGGACTGTTGAGAGCAATTAACTTCAGTTGGGGGAACAGTTTGCAGTCCTTTGCTGCTTGAGGTATGACACATTCTAACAAGACGATGTAATGCTGGAAGCTGTCATTTTCCCTATGGGATCCGGTAAGCCATGTTTATTACGATTGTAAATAAGGGCTTCACAAGGGCTTATTTAAACTGTAGACCTTTTTTGGGCTAAATCGATTGATATTAACACTTATTTAGCCTGAGGAATCATTTATTCTGGGTATTTTGATATAATAATATCGGCAGGCACTGTTTTAGACACCTTATTCTTTAGGGGCTTTCCCAAAGCATAGGCAGAGTCTCTTTTTCGCGCCGGTGTTGCGCACTTGTTTTTGAGAGGCATGGCATGCAGTCGCATGTGAGAGGAGCTCTGATACTTATAAAAGACTTCTGAAGGCGTCATTTGGTATCGTATTCCCCTTTGGGTTTGGTTGGGTCTCAGCAAAGCAGATACCAGGGACTGTAAAGGGGTTAAAGCTTAAAACGGCTCCGGTTCCGTTATTTTAAGGGTTAAAGCTTCCAAAATTGGTGTGCAATATTTTCAAGGCTTTAAGACACTGTGGTGAAAGTTTGGTGAATTTTGAACAATTCCTTCATGTTTTTTCGCAATTGCAGTAATAAAGTGTGTTCAGTTTAAAATTTAAAGTGACAGTAACGGTTTTATTTCAAAACGTTTTTTGTACTTTCTTATCAAGTTTATGCCTGTTTAACATGTCTGAACTACCAGATAGACTGTGTTCTGAATGTGGGGAAGCCAGAATTCCTATTCATTTAAATAAATGTGATTTATGTGATAATGACAATGATGCCCAAGATGATTCCTCAAGTGAGGGGAGTAAGCATGGTACTGCATCATTCCCTCCTTCGTCTACACGAGTCTTGCCCACTCAGGAGGCCCCTAGTACATCTAGCGCGCCAATACTCCTTACTATGCAACAATTAACGGCTGTAATGGATAATTCTGTCAAAAACATTTTAGCCAAAATGAACCCTTGTCAGCGTAAGCGTGGATGCTCTGTTTTAGTTACTGAAGAGCATGACGACGCTGATATTAATATCTCTGAAGGGCCCCTAACCCAATCTGAGGGGGCCAGGGAGGTTTTGTCTGAGGGAGAAATTACTGATTTAGGGAACATTTCTCAGCAGGCTGAATCTGATGTGATTACTTTTAAATTTAAATTGGAACATCTCCGCATTTTGCTTAAGGAGGTGTTATCCACTCTGGATGATTGTGAAAATTTGGTCATCCCAGAGAAACTATGTAAAATGGACAAGTTCCTAGAGGTGCCGGGGCTCCCAGAAGCTTTTCCTATACCCAAGCGGGTGGCGGACATTGTTAATAAAGAATGGGAAAGGCCCGGTATTCCTTTCGTCCCTCCCCCCATATTTAAAAAATTGTTTCCTATGGTCGACCCCAGAAAGGACTTATGGCAGTCAGTCCCCAAGGTCGAGGGAGCGGTTTCTACTTTAAACAAACGCACCACTATTCCCATAGAGGATAGTTGTGCTTTCAAAGATCCTATGGATAAAAAATTAGAAGGTTTGCTTAAAAAGATGTTTGTTCAGCAGGGTTACCTTCTACAACCCATTTCATGCATTGTCCCTGTCACTACAGCCGCATATTTCTGGTTTGATGAACTGATTAAGGTGCTCGATAGTGACTCTCCTCCTTATGAGGAGATTATGGACAGAGTCAATGCTCTCAAATTGGCTAATTCTTTCACTCTAGACGCCTCTTTGCAATTGGCTAAGTTAGCGGCTAAGAATTCTGGGTTTGCTATTGTGGCGCGCAGAGCGCTTTGGTTGAAATCTTGGTCGGCTGATGCGTCTTCCAAGAACAAGCTACTAAACATTCCTTTCAAGGGGAAAACGCTGTTTGGTCCTGACTTGAAAGAGATTATCTCTGATATCACTGGGGGTAAGGGCCATGCCCTTCCTCAGGATCGGCCTTTCAAGGCAAAAAATAGACCTAATTTTCGTCCCTTTCGTAAAAACGGACCAGCCCAAGGTGCTACGTCCTCTAAGCAAGAGGGTAATACTTCTCAGGCCAAGCCAGCTTGGAGACCAATGCAAGGCTGGAACAAGGGAAAGCAGGCCAAGAAACCTGCCACTGCTACCAAGACAGCATGAAATATTGGCCCCCGATCCGGGACCGGATCTGGTGGGGGGCAGACTCTCTCTCTTCGCTCAGGCTTGGGCAAGAGATGTTCTGGATCCTTGGGCGCTAGAAATAGTCTCCCAGGGTTATCTTCTGGAATTCAAGGGACTTCCCCCAAGGGGGAGGTTCCACAGGTCTCAGTTGTCTTCGGACCACATAAAAAGACAGGCGTTCTTACATTGTGTAGAAGACCTGTTAAAAATGGGAGTGATTCATCCTGTTCCATTGAGAGAACAAGGGATGGGGTTCTACTCCAATCTGTTCATAGTTCCCAAAAAAGAGGGAACGTTCAGACCAATCCTAGATCTCAAGATCTTAAACAAATTTCTCAAGGTCCCATCGTTCAAGATGGAAACCATTCGAACTATCCTTCCTTCCATTCAGGAAGGTCAATTCATGTCCACGGTGGATTTAAAGGATGCGTATCTACATATTCCTATCCACAAGGGACATCATCGGTTCCTAAGGTTTGCATTCCTAGACAAACATTACCAGTTCGTGGCGCTTCCTTTCGGATTAGCCACTGCTCCAAGGATTTTCACAAAGGTACTAGGGTCCCTTCTAGCGGTGCTAAGACCAAGGGGCATTGCAGTAGTACCTTACCTGGACGACATTCTGATTCAAGCGTCGTCCCTCCCTCGAGCAAAGGCTCACACGGACATCGTCCTGGCCTTTCTCAGATCTCACGGCTGGAAAGTGAACGTGGAAAAGAGTTCTCTATCCCCGTCAACAAGGGTTCCCTTCTTGGGAACAATTATAGACTCCTCAGAAATGAGGATTTTTCTAACAGAGGCCAGAAAGACAAAACTTCTGGACTCTTGTCGAATTCTTCATTCCGTTCCTCTTCCTTCCGTAGCTCAGTGCATGGAAGTGATCGGGTTGATGGTAGCGGCAATGGACATAGTTCCTTTTGCGCGCATTCATCTAAGACCATTACAACTGTGCATGCTCAGTCAGTGGAATGGGGACTATACAGACTTATCTCCAAAGATACAAGTAAATCAGAGGACCAGAGACTCACTCCGTTGGTGGCTGTCCCTGGACAACCTGTCACGAGGGATGACATTCCGCAGACCAGAGTGGGTCATTGTCACGACCGACGCCAGTCTGATGGGCTGGGGCGCGGTCTGGGGATCCCTGAAAGCTCAGGGTCTTTGGTCTCGGGAAGAATCTCTTCTACCGATAAATATTCTGGAACTGAGAGCGATATTCAATGCTCTCAAGGCTTGGCCTCAGCTAGCGAGGACCAAGTTTATACGGTTTCAATCAGACAACATGACGACTGTTGCGTACATCAACCATCAGGGGGGAACAAGGAGTTCCCTAGCGATGGAAGAAGTGACCAAGATCATTCTATGGGCGGAGTCTCACTCCTGCCACCTGTCTGCTATCCACATCCCGGGAGTGGAAAATTGGGAAGCGGATTTTCTGAGTCGTCAGACATTGCATCCGGGGGAGTGGGAACTCCATCCGGAAATCTTTGCCCAAGTCACTCAACTATGGGGCATTCCAGACATGGATCTGATGGCCTCTCGTCAGAACTTCAAAGTTCCTTGCTACGGGTCCAGATCCAGGGATCCCAAGGCGGCTCTAGTGGATGCACTAGTAGCACCTTGGACCTTCAAACTAGCTTATGTGTTCCCGCCGTTCCCTCTCATCCCCAGGCTGGTAGCCAGGATCAATCAGGAGAGGGCGTCGGTGATCTTGATAGCTCCAGCGTGGCCACGCAGGACTTGGTATGCAGATCTGGTGAATATGTCATCGGCTCCACCTTGGAAGCTACCTTTGAGACGAGACCTTCTTGTTCAGGGTCCGTTCGAACATCCGAATCTGGTTTCACTCCAGCTGACTGCTTGGAGATTGAACGCTTGATTTTATCGAAGCGAGGTTTCTCAGATTCTGTTATCGATACTCTTGTTCAGGCCAGAAAGCCTGTAACTAGAAAGATTTACCACAAAATTTGGAAAAAATATATCTGTTGGTGTGAATCTAAAGGATTCCCTTGGGACAAGGTTAAGATTCCTAGGATTCTATCCTTCCTTCAAGAAGGATTGGAAAAAGGATTATCAGCAAGTTCCCTGAAGGGACAGATTTCTGCCTTGTCGGTGTTACTTCACAAAAAACTGGCAGCTGTGCCAGATGTTCAAGCCTTTGTTCAGGCTCTGGTTAGAATCAAGCCTGTTTACAAACCTTTGACTCCTCCTTGGAGTCTCAATTTAGTTCTTTCAGTTCTTCAGGGGGTTCCGTTTGAACCCTTACATTCCGTTGATATTAAGTTATTATCTTGGAAAGTTTTGTTTTTAGTTGCAATTTCTTCTGCTAGAAGAGTTTCAGAATTATCTGCTCTGCAGTGTTCTCCTCCTTATCTGGTGTTCCATGCAGATAAGGTGGTTTTACGTACTAAACCTGGTTTTCTTCCAAAAGTTGTTTCTAACAAAAACATTAACCAGGAGATTATCGTACCTTCTCTGTGTCCGAAACCAGTTTCAAAGAAGGAACGCTTGTTACACAATTTGGATGTTGTTCGCGCTCTAAAATTCTATTTAGATGCTACAAAGGATTTTAGACAAACATCTTCCTTGTTTGTTGTTTATTCAGGTAAAAGGAGAGGTCAAAAAGCAACTTCTACCTCTCTCTCTTTTTGGATTAAAAGCATCATCAGATTGGCTTACGAGACTGCCGGACGGCAGCCTCCCGAAAGAATCACAGCTCATTCCACTAGGGCTGTGGCTTCCACATGGGCCTTCAAGAACGAGGCTTCTGTTGATCAGATATGTAGGGCAGCGACTTGGTCTTCACTGCACACTTTTACCAAATTTTACAAGTTTGATACTTTTGCTTCTTCTGAGGCTATTTTTGGGAGAAAGGTTTTGCAAGCCGTGGTGCCTTCCATTTAGGTGACCTGATTTGCTCCCTCCCTTCATCCGTGTCCTAAAGCTTTGGTATTGGTTCCCACAAGTAAGGATGACGCCGTGGACCGGACACACCTATGTTGGAGAAAACAGAATTTATGTTTACCTGATAAATTTCTTTCTCCAACGGTGTGTCCGGTCCACGGCCCGCCCTGGTTTTTTAATCAGGTCTGATAATTTATTTTCTTTAACTACAGTCACCACGGTACCATATGGTTTCTCCTATGCTATTATTCCTCCTTAACGTCGGTCGAATGACTGGGGTAGGCGGAGCCTAGGAGGGATCATGTGACCAGCTTTGCTGGGCTCTTTGCCATTTCCTGTTGGGGAAGAGAATATCCCACAAGTAAGGATGACGCCGTGGACCGGACACACCGTTGGAGAAAGAAATTTATCAGGTAAACATAAATTCTGTTTTTCGTCCCTTTCGCAGAAACGGACCAGCCCCAAGTTCTACATCCTCTAAGCAAGAGGGTAATACTTCTCAAACCAAGCCAGCCTGGAGGCCAATGCAAGGCTGGAACAAGGGTAAGCAGGCCAAGAAACCTGCCACTGCTACCAAGACAGCATGAGATGTTGGCCCCCGATCCGGGACCGGATCTGGTGGGGGGCAGACTTTCTCTCTTCGCTCAGGCTTGGGCAAGAGATGTTCTGGATCCTTGGGCGCTAGAAATAGTCTCCCAAGGTTATCTTCTGGAATTCAAGGAGCTACCCCCAAGGGGGAGGTTCCACAGGTCTCAATTGTCTTCCGACCACATAAAAAGACAGGCATTCTTACATTGTGTAGAAGACCTGTTAAAAATGGGAGTGATTCATCCTGTTCCATTAGGAGAACAAGGGATGGGATTCTACTCCAATCTGTTCATAGTTCCCAAAAAAGAGGGAACATTCAGACCAATCTTAGATCTCAACATCCTAAACAAATTTCTCAAGGTTCCATCGTTCAAAATGGAAACCATTCGGACAATTCTTCCTACCATCCAGGAAGGTCAATTCATGACCACGGTGGATTTAAAGGATGCGTATCTACATATTCCTATCCACAAGGAACATCATCGGTTCCTAAGGTTCGCCTTTCTGGACAAGCATTACCAGTTTGTGGCACTTCCATTCGGATTAGCCACTGCTCCAAGAATTTTCACAAAGGTACTAGGGTCCCTTCTAGCGGTGCTAAGACCAAGGGGCATTGCAGTAGTACCTTACTTGGACGACATACTGATTCAAGCGTCGTCTCTACCACAAGCAAAGGCTCATACGGACATTGTCCTGGCCTTTCTCAGATCTCACGGGTGGAAAGTGAACGTAGAAAAAAGTTCTCTATCTCCGTCAACAAGAGTTCCCTTCTTGGGAACAATAATAGACTCCTTAGAAATGAGGATTTTTCTGACAGAGGCCAGAAAATCAAAACTCTAAGCTCTTGTCAAGTACTTCATTCTGTTCTTCTTCCTTCCATAGCGCAGTGCATGGAAGTAATAGGTTTGATGGTCGCGGCAATGGACATAGTTCCTTTTGCGCGAATTCATCTAAGACCATTACAACTGTGCATGCTCAGTCAGTGGAATGGGGATTATACAGACTTGTCTCCGACGATACAAGTAGATCAGAGGACCAGAGATTCACTCCGTTGGTGGCTGACCCTGGACAACCTGTCACAAGGGATGAGCTTCCGCAGACCAGAGTGGGTCATTGTCACGACCGACGCCAGTCTGGTGGGCTGGGGCGCGGTCTGGGAACCCCTGAAAGCTCAGGGTCTTTGGTCTCGGGAAGAATCTCTTCTCCCGATAAATATTCTGGAACTGAGAGCGATATTCAATACTCTCAAGGCTTGGCCTCAGCTAGCAAAGGCCAAATTCATACGGTTTCAATCAGACAACATGACGACTGTTGCGTATATCAACCATCAGGGGGGAACAAGGAGTTCCCTGGCGATGGAAGAAGTGACCAAAATAATTCAATGGGCGGAGACTCACTCCTGCCACTTGTCTGCAATCCACATCCCAGGAGTGGAAAATTGGGAAGCGGATTTTCTGAGTCGTCAGACATTTCATCCGGGGGAGTGGGAACTCCATCCGGAAATCTTTGCCCAAATAATTCAATTGTGGGGCATTCCAGACATGGATCTGATGGCGTCTCGTCAGAACTTCAAGGTTCCTTGCTACGGGTCCAGATCCAGGGATCCCAAGGCGACTCTAGTGGATGCACTAGTAGCACCTTGGAGCTTCAACCTAGCTTATGTGTTCCCACCGTTTCCTCTCATTCCCAGGCTGGTAGCCAGGATCAAACAGGAGAGGGTATCGGTGATCTTGATAGCTCCTGCGTGGCCACGCAGGACTTGGTATGCAGATCTGGTGAATATGTCATCGGCTCCTCCATGGAGGCTACCTTTGAGACAGGACCTTCTTGTTCAAGGTCCGTTCGAACATCCGAATCTGGCCTCACTCCAACTGACTGCTTGGAGATTGAACGCTTGATTTTATCAAAGCGAGGGTTCTCAGATTCTGTCATTGATACTCTTGTTCAGGCCAGAAAGCCTGTAACTAGAAAGATCTACCATAAAATATGGAAAAATATATCTGTTGGTGTGAATCTAAAGGATTCCCATGGAACAAGATAAAAATTCCTAAGATTCTATCCTTTCTTCAAGAAGGTTTGGAGAAAGGATTATCTGCAAGTTCTTTGAAGGGACAGATTTCTGCTTTATCTGTTTTACTTCACAAAAAGCTGGCGGCTGTGCCAGATGTTCAAGCTTTTGTTCAGGCTCTGGTTAGAATCAAGCCTGTTTACAAACCTTTGACTCCTCCTTGGAGTCTTAATTTAGTTCTTTCAGTTCTTCAGGGGGTTCCGTTTGAACCCCTACATTCCGTTGATATCAAGTTATTATCTTGGAAATTTTTGTTTTTGGTTGCAATTTCTTCTGCTAGAAGAGTTTCAGAGTTATCTGCTCTGCAGTGTTCTCCTCCTTATCTGGTGTTCCATGCAGATAAGGTGGTTTTGCGTACTAAACCTGGTTTTCTTCCGAAAGTTGTTTCTAACAAAAATATTAACCAGGAGATAGTCGTGCCTTCTTTGTGTCCGAATCCAGTTTCAAAGAAGGAACGTTTGTTGCACAATTTGGATGTAGTTCGTGCTCTAAAATTCTATTTAGAGGCTACAAAGGATTTCAGACAAACATCTTCCTTGTTTGTTGTTTATTCTGGTAAAAGGAGAGGTCAAAAAGCACCTTCTACCTCTCTCTCTTTTTGGCTTAAAAGCATCATCAGATTGGCTTATGAGACTGCCGGACGGCAGCCTCCTGAAAGAATCACAGCTCATTCCACTAGGGCCGTGGCTTCCACATGGGCCTTCAAGAACGAGGCTTCTGTTGATCAGATATGTAAGGCAGCGACTTGGTCTTCACTGCACACTTTTACTAAATTTTACAAATTTGATACTTTTGCTTCTTCTGAGGCTATTTTTGGGAGAAAGGTTTTGCAAGCCGTGGTGCCTTCCATCTAGGTGACCTGATTTGCTCCCTCCCATCATCCGTGTCCTAAAGCTTTGGTATTGGTTCCCACAAGTAAGGATGACGCCGTGGACCGGACACACCTATGTTGGAGAAAACAGAATTTATGTTTACCTGATAAATTACTTTCTCCAACGGTGTGTCCGGTCCACGGCCCGCCCTGGTTTTTTTAATCAGGTCTGATGATTTATTTTCTCTAACTACAGTCACCACGGTATCATATGATTTCTCCTATGCAAATATTCCTCCTTTACGTCGGTCGAATGACTGGGGAAGGCGGAGCCTAGGAGGGATCATGTGACCAGCTTTGCTGGGCTCTTTGCCATTTCCTGTTGGGGAAGAGAATATCCCACAAGTAAGGATGACGCCGTGGACCGGACACACCGTTGGAGAAAGTAATTTATCAGGTAAACATAAATTCTGTTTTTAAACAACTTTCCAATTTACTTTTGTTATCCAATTCATCCAATTTGCTTTAACAATAGTCAATTTTTTATGCATTGTAAAAGACTGCACAACATTTTAAAGGGAAATTAACTCCTTGCTTTTGTGTAAAATTGTGCTTGTCCCACACTCCCTACAGAGGCAAAAAAAAAAAAAATACTGCTAACAAGGTTTTTATCAAAGTGATGCAAATTACCTAAAGCAGCTATTGATATGTAGACACAAATCCTTGGATGTGCAATGTTGACTGGGGTTGGAACAACAAATGCTCCTTTAGAAAGTATATAAAAGTAATTTTTATACAAGTATGTTTGTCTTATCTCTTTTACTGTGGGGACAGTTAGAGACATACATAAGTGAATTGTGTACATTGTTTCAAGGTTACTGTCCAATATCTTGTCAGAGGTAAAGAATTTAAAAATATTTAGCAAAATCCTACTGCTCAAACCAAATAAAATATTAACTACCATAAATTGAGGAATTAATTAACATAACCACAAAAAATAATAATATAAAATACTTATATATTTAAAAAAAAAAAAAAAAAAAACTGTTTAAGGTGATCCGAGTATCCAACTCTTTTCTTTCATGGTAGGTGCCCTATTTTATAATCCAAAATTTAGCTCACTGAGAATCTTTTTATCAGGCAGCGTTTTTATTTTTCAGACTAAGACCTAAGTGTAATGTTTCTTAAAATGTTGTAACAAATCACATGTCCTTTTAGGTTTCCCCTGCCAATGGAAGGGACAGACTGCCCACACCTTTGCCAGATCCACCACCAAATGTTGTGAGATTTGCGGTACCTCCAAGACAAACACAAGCTGGGTCAGATTCTTCTGACTCTGAATACAGTTCTCAGACAACAGTGTCGGGCATCAGTGAAGAGGTCCGTCAGTATGAAACCCAACGCAGCGCTGGAGCAGCACCACATCAAATATTTGTGGAGGCCACAAGGAATACAGCTTTTCCAAGATCCACTGTACGTATTAACTGAAAAGTAGGGACATTTCATCTCACAAAACACACATTTCAAGTTGCTTTGGAAATCGTGCATGAATTTATGTTTGAAGTAAATTACAATAAATATAGAATACTGTTCAGGCTGATGTATGACACAATTTGCATTTAGTTTACAAAATTCTAAAAGAACCTTTTATAGCTTCAACAGTTTTCAACAATGGGATTTGGGGGCAAATTCATCTTCATATAATCCCCTAGAGCAAGGTTTGAGAAATTTATATAGAACTAAAGACTGACAAAACTTGACGAGCATGGTACGCATTTTTAGAGACCAAGCATGAGCAGTAAGAAGTATATGTAGAATGATTTAAAAATATTAGGTGTTCACTGTCCCCCAGAATTATCAAGCCCTGCCCTAGAGAACACATACATATTTATAAGATAGTAGAAACCCAGCACTCAATAAAGACAAAATATGTACTACAAGAAAATAAATCTTTATTAGATAATTGTCAAAAAAATTATTTAAAAGGTTCAAAACCCAAATTCTTTACTCATGTATTAATCCGATAAAAATATCAAGAGTTTAGAAGGATTGGGCGTGTATATCTAAATAGCTACTTAAAGTGATGGTAAATCCAAGGATTTAACAAATGCTAGGATTTACCATTACTAAAAATCAAGGGGAGTTTTATTGATCAAACCTGTACAAAAGGGTGCTAAACTCACCCTTTCTATGCCGTTGCACAACGCTAAATTCTGCAGCTCCAGACGCCCACGGCACAACGATCTCCTAAAATAAGGTGATGTTTGCACCTCTGAACCAATAGCCTTGCGTGTCAACTGATAGGTTTCTGTATGCACGCACCACTATTGGTTCAGAGCTGCAAGCAGCCCCTCATTGGTAGAAGATTGGGTAAGCTAAATGACTCGGCACTTACGGGTAAAAACCCGCCAGGTTAAACACACTGTAAATGGCACATATTTAAAAGTCCCAATTAGGTATTGATATCGTCTGCTTTAAAGGGCCATTATACACTAATTTTTTCTTTGCATAAATGTTTTGTAGGTGATCTATTTATAAAGCCCATAAAGTTTTTTTTTTTTTTTTTTTAAATTTATAATTTTGCTTATTTTTAAATAACATTGCTCTGATTTTCAGACTCCTAACCAAGCCCCAAAGTTTTATTTGAATACCGTCAGCTAAGTACGCTTTTAAACCATTTTATACTGGATTTTTATATTAGTATCTGTGCATCTTATTCTTTATAGTAGTGTCTATTACATGCAGTTATATGAAAATGAGTGTATACTGTCCCTTTAAGTAGCTATCATTTAGATATACTTGTGAATTGTCCAGCTGACTTTATTTCTTTTACTAGATTAGGGACGCCTAATCCTGATACACTCTTTTGATATTTTTATCGGATTAATACATGAGTAAGGAATTTGGGTTTTGAAACTTTTATAAATAATTATCCTAGAGGAGAGGGAGCTTATTAACCCATGCAGTCTATTCAATTTTTTATTTGTATATTGTTTTGTGAGGTGCCACTCTTTATATCATATTTACATAAATATTTATGTAGCAGTGTCCTGCAGCACAGTGGACACTGAATTTGGTAGAGAGTAGTGGATAAGACATGTTATATACACGTTTTCAGCCAAGGTTTATATTTAAATGTTGTAATTTCATTCTTTGTTCTCAAGATGCAGAGCACATTTTCCTTGTAAGGCTTTTTATTCTTTTCAAGTGATCATATACTATAGTATATATATATATATTATAGTATATAGTAATCAGTATCTAATGCTGTTGACAGCCGCTGTTGATTTGTTTACTGCTGGTTTGATAATCTCTATTTTAATCTGCAGGTGGTTCAGCCAGACACCAGACAAAATCAGCCTAGTCAAAGAACACAGCCCAATCAGGAGCCCAGACCTCAACAAACATGGCGGCAAAACAAGGATCATAAGAGGGACTCAAAGGAATGTTCACGGCCGCCTCCATATAGACCTCGCAGGGATGCATTTGAAACTCCTACTGAAGAGCATGCTGGTTCTAGTGCCAGGGATCGCATAGGACATAGATCCCATACACAGAACATTAGAAAACCTGCATTTGCTCCTTCTGGTGCTTCATTACCAACATACTGCCAGCCTATTACTACTGTGACTGCCTCAGCTTCAGTTACTGTTGCTGTGCACCCTTCTATGTGTAGCCACAACTCTCGTGGAGGATACCCATTCTGCAGTGGGTACCACGAAAATGACAGTGGACCTTTTCAGGATCCTCATGTGCCTTTTAATGTGCGCTATGAGAGAAGGAACTCTAAAGTAGAGGTTATAGAGCTGCAAGATGTTGAATATGAGGAAAGGAGACAAGGAAATGCCTCAAATTAAGGTGCAACTTCATAATCATTGTAGTATTTGTTTATATTAATATGAAAATGTAAAGCAGCCATTTTCTTTTTTGTTTCAAATCTTATGTGTTTAAAACTATTTATTTGAAGCCTTTATGGAAATTAAGTTTGCATTAATGTGTGTTCTCTGAAGGCTAAACTATTGAACTTTACCTTCTCTACACTGTTGTTAGCAAGCTAGTCATTAAACGTATATTCTAGTGTAAAAATTGCCTGCTGGAATTCGCTAGTGCTCAATCTCTATGTATTTAATCCCAGAAAAGGGGTTAAACACATAGTTAGAGTCCCACTCATATCCACAAGCATCACAGCTACCTAGCTGAGCACAGCTCATTATTGGCAGTTTAAGTAACTGCCACTGCTGATTGGCTCATTAACAGTTTCCTGCTCTGGATCTCTGTGACTCCTGAATAGGACTTTAACTTTGTGTTTAGCCTCATTGCAGTGGATAATCACATAGAGTAGGAGCAAAAACTGCATGTGCAAACAAATTAGAGCATTGCATTTTATTTACTAGGATGTCCCCTTAACCTCAACACTTTTCTTCTCATTGGCGCGGCACAGCTGTTAAAAAATGTTTAATCCTTGAAGTGAACTACATTATTACTTTTACGTTTCATATTATCCAGAATATGAGAAATAGCCAGAGAGGATTAAGTGACAGGTAGTCTTCACAGCTGTTAAAAAATGTTTAATCCTTGAAGTGAACTACATTATTACTTTTACGTTTCATATTATCCAGAATATGAGAAATAGCCAGAGAGGATTAAGTGACAGGTAGTCTTCACTTTATGGTGAGCTCCACTCCTGAATGAACTGTTGCTAAAAGAATCTGTGTAAAATGACAGTACTTGAGAGAGTTACAGTCCAGGCACCTCTCAAATTGACATAAATAAGATGATGTTATTAGATTTAAAGCTCCTCTAAAATAAAATAAAAACTCATCTCCATGATAAAATGTTAAACTTTTAGCTATACATGTTTGCACATTAACATATAAATTCCTAAAACACTAAATGCCAGTATACTGTAGTTTTAAGTGCAAAATCTATAATTCTTGCACAATTTTTAGTCTCTCACACATTTTCAGATTAATTTACCCTTTCAAAGAGCGCTCAAAGTGTCATCTGTCATTTTCTTATGTCCTGCTTTTGTTTGTATGTTGTAGTGTTTGTTATTGTGAATTGGTGTAATATTAGGCCTAACTGTATTTACAACACATACCCAGTTAGGTGTTTGATCAGAATGCTTGAAGACTAATATAATTTTCCCATTATTTTTTGTAGGGATTTATACATATTGAATCATTGAAGGCCAAAGATTGGACAGAATTTCCAGACTGGTTCAAGAAATCTGCTGGAAGTTTACTTTAAGGACATGCTGCATCAGGACAACAGTTTACTGTTACTGTAACCTATTGTATAAATGTTAAATATTGCTATAAATATTTAAAAGATGTATACATATGTAATATACGAGAGAACTATGTAAAGTAGTATAATTGGAGAGTTCTAGGACCCTCTTTAATGTACAGGATTTGCTACACTTCAGATTAATCTAGGTATTAAATCCAGTGTATTTTTTCTGCTGCTTAAATATTGTATAATTGACTTGTATAATTCTATGCAAATATTGCTTATGTGATAGGTGTTATTTTATGTGTGTAAAACTATGTGTTCAGATGTTAAATGTTCATATCACAACCCTGTGGTAGTATATTACTGTTAATTTTCAAACACGCTATGCGTGATTAATTTCTTTCAAATGGACAGATATGAAGAATTTGTCTGGTGGTGTTTGTAGCTAGACTATATGCAGGTTTTCTTGCATTTCCTCGTGTTTTTATATGTGTGCAACAATGTGATGTGGTGTGGTGCACTCTTTTTCCTCTGTATTGCATTTTCCCGGTATCCTTCTGTAATCCGGTGATGTTGGGAATTATTCCCCTCCATCCTGAGCTTCAGCACTTACAAGCAGAAGATTTGTACCATGATTAGGAAATCACTTCCAGGTTTTGTAATGTCATATGTCCCTCTTCCTTTATGTTGTAGAGGAGGATGCAGGCTTTTGCATCATGCCTTGAACTCAGAAGAACATATTTTTCTATGGCACACGTCACCCCCTCTTTCTGCCACATGTTGGTGCTAATCCACATACTTAATTCTTTGTGACTTGTCCTGAAATTTTTTAATGGTTTCCCTATCTATCTACCTCCCTTCTTCCATTACATATATAGATAATGTTGGTTGCTCAGAGTTTATTATCTATATGCTGTTAATTTAATGCAAATGATGAGATTTATTTTCTTTTTTTGTTTTTAGTTTTCTATACGTTTTTTTTTTTCTGTTTTGGCGTCTTGTGGTGTATCACATTGCAAAACCCTCTGTGACAGAACTTTTAGCTGAATATACTTAAAACAGTTAGGCACTTGTTTGCAAATATGCTATTTAAACCCTTACAAGGAATACGTAGCTGTTTTTCTTAATTCTCAATATAAGCTATTGTTTTTAAAGCACACTGAGACTTATACAACTGCCCTTGTATCAACCTCACTCAACTCTCTTGAGAGAAACCTCTTTGCAACAATAAGACAATGGGTCTTTTTTTTTTTTTTAATAACTTTAAAGACAAATTACTTGTACAAATACAATACTAAGCCTAGGTGGTTATAAAGCTTAATTTTTTAAAAGAGCATGCTTGGCTCAGTTATTCTCAACAAGTTCCAATGTCTCTGTATTTTCTCAGTAATACATTACACGTAAATGTCCCTGTCATTACTGAATGTAGCAAAGCAACAACAAAAAAATAGTCACTTATGGTTTTAAACATTTTAGAAGATTTTTAATTGTAAATATAAATTTATAATAATTGCTCTCCTAACCAAATTTTATTGGCATTTAAATTATTGAAAGCTTAGATATTAGCAAAGCAGTCAATTTATTTAAAAAAAAGTTTTATGACCTGTAAATTAATATTTTAAAATGTTGAGAATCAACGTGCTAGCACATGGTTTTGAAGGTATTGTTACGGCTTCTTTTTGTCATAGAAATCTGTTTTTCAAGTCATATTATGTTCAGCATCTTTTCACCTTTTCTCTCTTTTTAGCGTGTCTGCTGCCTTCTGCACAGTATAGACCTTTTTATATCTCCTATAGTCACATTGGCAAAGGGAGAACTCTTTAGCTGGCAATGTTTTTTTTTTATTTTAATTAACTGTTTCATATTTATATTTTTGTAAAATAAGAATGTGTTCCTACAGTATTTGTCATGCCAGTTTATAACAAAACAATGCAGGGATTTTTTATTATTTCTATTGGAATACACTATTACAGCTATGTTTTTAATTATTTTTTTTTATTTGTATAGAGTGCTTTACTAATGTTAAATAGGAAAAAAAGAGTATATAACATTTTACATTAAGGTCTCATAGCCTTTTAGATTAAGGAGTTAAAAGGAAAAAAAAAATATTCAAACTGGGTCTCATTGGCTGCCTTTTTATAGCAGTCAATGATTTTATGTCATTTCATTTACAAAGATAAAAGTATGCCATATAATTTATTTATATGAAAATTTATTTTTGTAGTGTACATAGTAGTCATCAAGTCTTGACAGAAGTATATTTTTAAAGAGTTTATATGTATTGATACCATTGTGAGACATACAACTTGGCTAAAGTGCACACTTGCTTTTGAAACTTCACCAGGCAAAAGATTGCTTAACCCCTTTGTGTCTGTGGGTGGCTTGCAAGGCTCAGCAATGCTGTCTGTTGGTTGCTTCTTCAGCCGTGAACGGGTTAACCACATTAAGAGAGCTTAACAATTCTTACCATACAGAAAGTGTTTTAGTTCCATTTAT
The DNA here is from genome assembly GCF_027579735.1 of Bombina bombina. Lineage (NCBI taxonomy): Eukaryota > Metazoa > Chordata > Amphibia > Anura > Bombinatoridae > Bombina > Bombina bombina. The sequence continues at coordinate 557,290,721 of NC_069500.1, forward strand.
AATCTAGTGTGGTTTATTTCTCAATTATTTGAAAGTGAAATTGTAAAAAAATAAAAACTCTCTCAATATTAATGTTCAAACACTGATAGAAATTCTAACATGAATAAAAATTATTATAACTTATTTGTTACTTTATTTACTGTTGTTGTTTTTCTTTTATGCGCTTTAGAAAGGGTTTTATTTGTTTAAGATTCACACTAACTGGTCAAGTTATCTAGACTGAATATAATGTGCTGTTTGCCTTCAGTATTATAATCCTTTCCATTTTCTTTTCCAATTTTGTTATTCATTTCATATTCACTACAGTGTAAAAATCTTTTTGAGTTTATTCTCTTTATTCATTATTTTACACATTATTGTGCAAATGAAGTGAAACAGATTTAGAAGCACAACACATTATTCAGACATGAAATTATTGAAGGCAATATATAACCATTATATGTAATAAATCAAATTATATTTTTAATTTAAGTGTTTGATGATAAAGCAGCACATGAAACAGAACTACAATTTTCCTTAACACTTGTGTTTTTAAAACATGATGAAAAGTATAATAATTAGCATAATAATCATAATAGAAGTAATATTAGTCAAAGCAAGGGTTCATAAAGTAAATCTCACTGTAGTAGAATACTGTACCAGTACCCTAATCAATAAAGAATTTATTAAACAAAATGCAAATACTTAAACTCTTTACTTTGCTCCACAAATATTGTGAGTGGTTTTAGCTTACTTTCTATATTCTTGCTTGGTTATAAGTGCAGACTTCTTATTTATTTCAAATACATCTGTCTAAAGTCATTAAAGACCAACTAGGAATTAAGAATCTTTAAGGATCTTTCTCCTTGAGAACAAGTTAGGCTTTTATTCTGATTAAACAATGCACAGAAAAGACTCAATTATTCAAAAAAAGCCCTGTGTTAAATGTTGTCACAGGTCACAGATGGTCACGTGATCCACCCCTCAAATCACAGGTTGCTTCACTCAACGTGTATCAATACTCCATAATACACTCTGCTGGAGTAACTGGCCAATAAGCAATTACGAATGAAAGTTCCAGCGAGCCAGTAATTCATAATAGTAAAACTTAGCATTTATTTATCAAGTAAATAAATGCTGCTAAGTTTTACTATTTTGAATTACTAGCTCGCTGGAACTTTTATTCTGATTAACCATACAAACCAAGACCGGAATTAATTCAATCCTCAAATTGAAATTATGACACCCGTGGCCTGAAATATTAATACAAATGTATGATATGATGATATACCTGACAAATACACAATAGAAAGACAATGCAATATCCTTTACTTTGAATTTGAAATCTGCAGTAGAATATTTTCTAGCAAATTACAGTCTTGCCTCCCCTATATCATGTGACATCAATTAGCCAATCACAAAATGCATGTACATATACTATGCACTTTTGCACATGCTCAGTAGAAGCCGGAGCCTCATAAATTGTGAAATATATAAAGAATGTGCATGTTTTGATAATGAGAGTATAACAGAAACTTTTTTCTTAAATTGCGTGCTTTATCTTCATCATGAAACTTAAATTTTGACTTTAGTAGCCCTTTAAAGGCATATTAAACATTAAATACATTTTGTAAGCTTAGTACTGAATTTATTCCCCACCCCTTATTGTCATGGGTGCCACATGTTGAAATTTGGATTTTAATACATTTCAGTGCTGACTAGTTTTCACATGTGCAGAAATTCTCCATTAGATACTTTTAGGGCTAGATTTATTAAGCCCTTACGGCAGCAAGTTCTCACAAGAACTTGCTCGCCGCAATTTAACAAGCAGCGGTCACCAGACCGCTGCTTCCCTAAACTCTTCGCCACCTCTGAACTGGCGAAATTCAATCTCCTCGGTCGAGTCCGACCGAGGAGATTGACAGCTCCTGCCCGCGTGTGATTGGTTGTGCACCGGCAGGGGGCGGGATTGCACGCGAGCGCAAAATTGCGCTCGTCTGCAATGTTAATTACCTACGGGTAATTTCGCCCCACCACAGGCGAGCTGAGGCGTACAGGGGCGCGTATACGTGCCCCTGTACGCCTCAGCTATGATAATTCTAGCCCTTAGCGAAACCTAAGTTCCAAAATGGCAGCACCCATAATTAGAGGGAGTTGCATTAAATTTATTTAGTGTTTCATGTCCCTTTAATTATATATGCATCGCATCAGATACCTTTTTATGGTGCAAGCCTATCCATGTGTGGCTGATGTTGCCCATCTTAAGCAATATGGTTCTATGCATATTAGCAGGAAATCAACAATACAATATTGTCTTGCTTAAATACCTTCTACTTATTTATAATAATCTGGAATATTATGTTTGGGGAAAAAAAAAGAAAGCAAGTGAGATTGAACCGCTTTTCTTCTGTTATGTGTGATCAGTCCACGGGTCATCATTACTTCTGGGATATAACTCCTCCCCAACAGGAAATGCAAGAGGATTCACCCAGCAGAGCTGCATATAGCTCCTCCCCTCTACGTCAGTCCCAGTCATTCTCTTGCACCCAACGACTAGATAGGATGTGTGAGAGGACTATGGTGATTATACTTAGTTTTTATGACTTCAATCAAAAGTTTGTTATTTTACAATAGCACCGGAGCGTGTTATTACTTCTCTGGCAGAGTTTGAGGAAGAATCTACCAGAGTTTTTTACTATGATTTTAACCGGAGTAGTTAAGATCATATTGCTGTTCTAGGCCATCTGAGGGAGGTAAAAGCTTCAGATCAGGGGACAGCGGGCAGATGAATCTGCATTGAGGTATGTAGCAGTTTTTATTTTCTGAATGGAATTGATGAGAAAATCCTGCCATACCGTTATAATGACATGTATGTATACACTTCAGTATTCTGGGGATGGTATTTCACCGGAACTACTCTGTTAAAAGTTGTAACATATCTCAGCCTAATGTCACTATCCCTTTAAGAAATCCTTTTCTGACTGCTGCATTTGGGCAGTATTCACATTCAGCCTGCCTGCCTGATTAATCATTCATGCACCTGATTACCTCAGCCTCTTTTTAAGCCTTCTCAGGTCTAATGTGCCTTGCATTAACATTGAAGTTGTGATCCTGAACAGAGGTCTGTGACTGTTTCCTGCATGAACTTAGCAACTATTCCAAGATACAGCATTTCCTATTACCTATGCAAAATATCATCAAACCGCAAGTATCAAAAATATCTCCATTCTGTTTCCTGGACACAGCTACTTAACAATCTCTGAACTTTATTAATATTCAACTATGCTTTTGCTTACCATCACTCTCTAATTACAACAGCATCTTACTCAGAACTTTATAAATATTTCTCTGCTACAAGTTGTCATTGCTGAAATATCCTGCTGCAAATATGTTAACATATTCTGAACTCTGCATCTATGTGTTCAATTAAAAGCTTTCCTGTGATTCTCCAATATATGTTCAAACAGTAATTAATGCCTTAAACTTAACTTTCACCTGTGCTGCTCTGCTAATTACTGACATACAGCTCATTATAATAATATGTACTGTGAACCTGCAATAAACCAAGTTTGCATCTAAATGCACAAACAATAATTAATGCCTAAACTTGCAGCTTGTCTAAGTACCTGTGCAGCTGTGCTTTAACTCTGACATACAGCTTTATATAATATTATGTACTGTGAACCTGCAACAATCCTTAGTTTACATCTAAGTGTCAAAGTTTCACCAGATTACTCTGAAGCCTGAACATTCCACTTTGCTATATTTCTCTCTCATTGAATCCTGCAGTTACTTCTATTAACTAACTATAAGTCACAGTGAACTCAGAATATATTGTATACAAATGTTGCACTCTCCATTTATTCTACAATAACTTCTAGCAACTATGAATCACAGAATATCATCTATCCACGTCCAGGATACTCTTCCCCGGGTCAGGGGTCGGTGTCTTCAAATCCCTACCACTGCCCCGAGGGTCTGTTTCCTGAGCGCATGTACACCGGATCATGACAGAATGTTAATGCCTAAAAAAGGGATCCGCAGTGGTAGTGGATGCACCGACCCTCAAAGGAAAATAAAAAATTACAACATAACTCAGACCCAAGCAATCCCTAAAGGAAAAACAGAAGATTTTCAAACTTTAAAAAATTTAAAGACACAGTACTCCCATTCTAGACAATCCTCTACTCATGTTCGTGGTTACCATTTTGGTGAAACTGATCCTGAATCTGACTATGAAAATGAAGAGGATTTAACCATAGCTTCAGCAGAAAAAATTCAGGCTTTCAAAGATTTAAAGAGACAGAACCACTTTTCTAAAATGTCATCTGTTCCTCATGTTCGTGATTACCATTTTGGTGAAACTGATTCTGAATCTGACTATGAAAATGAAGAGAATGTATCCATCGATTCAGCAGAAAAAAATCAGATCTTTAAAGATTTAAAGAGACAGGACTACTGTTCCAGAATACCATCTACTCCTCCTGTTTGTGATTCCTATCCTGATGATACTGATTCTGAGTCTGTATATGTCAACAAGGAGGATGACTTCACAGATCCAGCTGAATTGGCATTAGACTGGTATGAGCGCAACTTTAATTCGCCACAAACTCAGACAAGACCTCAACCTATTTGCTATAATGACATCCTTGGTTGTTATATTTACAACATGGATGATACAGACAGCTCCCATCATGAAACCTCTCATGGAAATACTGATCTTCCTATTTCTGATATTACCATGGATTCGTTAGATTGGACAGATTCAGAGCTGGAAGAAAGGACATCTGGTTTACAGACTGCTGTTAGGAGTAAAGGTCCTCTCAACTACTATGCTGATTTATCACATCAGAATTATGCATCCAGTGATGAAGAGGATTTCTGTTCTCAACCTTACTACAAGCCACAATGGCAGCAACCTAAGAAGCCTCATACTGGGAAGAAATCTAAGTTCTCTAAGAAAAAGAAGAAGAAGAAGAAAATCCTTCTGCCCACAGAAAATCAGAAGTGCAAAGAGGAAACTCAGCCTGATTCCCCTGTTTTAGATTCTGTTGTACCAGACCCTCTCTTGCCTCCTGACACTGTCAACACCGAGCTGGATGATGTCTATAGTCACTATCAGTCTCTTCTTAAAGCATCTAATGGTATCTCTTCTCAGACTCTACAACAACTACAAAAACTGTTTCCAACTATTGAATTCTTGCATCCCTCTCATGCTGCCTCAATACCTGTAAACCCTGTGCTAGAAGCAAAAGATAATTCTGTTCCAGATATACAACCTTTCAGTTTACCAGAGATAATCCCTGGAGAATTTAGCTCTGATATTCAAACTCAAATAAGCATGCCTGCTGAACTCCAGATAACTTCTCAGTCAGAATCTTGTGTCACAATTCCTCCGCCTCTACCTGAGTGTGGCATATTGCAGTACACTTCACCTTCTCAAAATTCTTCTGTTATTGCATCTAAGAAATTGTTTCCCTTGGGAGATACTTTGCATCAACCTACATTATCTACTACATCAGTTTCCTGTACAGGAATTCCTGATACTCAATCCTGTGAGGACAACTTTGAACCAAGTTTGCAAGTGGACATTCTTGAACCTGAAACTTGTACAAAAGTTCTTCAAGAAGATTCCCCTGTGCCCATTCCTGTTCCTGTTTTCCATGATTATACTACTAAACCTGACATCAAGGTGGACTCTCCTGTTTTTGACCCTGGTATGGGAATTCCTTTGTTTAACCCAGAAATGGGTGTAATAATACTTGATCCTGAAGATAGCCATGCCCTCTACTCAGAAGCGAGTATGGTTCTTGGCTCTAAAGTGGGTCTTGTTAATTCTTCGTTTATGAACCCTGAAGAAAGCCTTGCCCTCTGCTCAGAAGAGAGTATGGTTCCTGGCTCTAAAGTGGGTTCTTTTTCTTTCTCTATAGTTGAACCTTGCCCTGGCATGGGCATACCTTCACCTGATCCTACTGAGGATATTCCTGAACCTTGCCCAGATGTGGGTACTTCTGAACATTGCCCTGGCATGGGCATTCCTTCACCTGATCCTACTGAGGATAGTCCTGAACCTTGCCCAGATGTGGGTACTTCTGAACATTGCCCTGGCATGGGCATTCCTTCACCTGATCCTACTGAGGATATGACTGAACCTTGCCCAGATGTGGGTATTCCTGAACCTTACCCTGGTGTGGACATTCATATACCTATTCTTAGTGAGAACACTTTTGATTCTGAATCCAGTAAGGAGACATTTCATTTTGAATTAGAAGATGGCAAGAACTGGACAAATCTTGCACTCTACACTCCTATCTCCTATTTTGAAGAAAGCCCTGCTATTGCGTTAGAAGTGGCTATAGCTTTTTCTTTTGGAGTATATCTAATCCTCAGCCAAGAGGTTAATTCTGAGGATACTCAAATCTCTGACCCAAAGGTGGTTAATCTGGTTATCAATCCAGAATGCTGCATCTCTATTTCTGAAGCTGAGGAAAGCCTTTTCATATCTCTAGGACTGGCTGCCTTTTCATTGGCTATATACATGGTCATCTATCATGAAGAACATCCACCTGTCTACCCTCAGAATGATTCTGTGGTAGGAAGCTCATTGTATGTTACGTTCATGCATTCTCACGATGACTACAAAAAAGTTGACTTCAAGTTTTGCTCTCATCATTGTCAAGATCTTTTGATACCTGAATTACATGGCCTTTACTTCGTCATTCAACTTTTTCAAGAGATCTCCAACCCTCCTTTCTTGATTTCCGATTGGACTCACTACCTCCATACACCTACTACCGATTCTCCATATCAATTTTGTTCTCTCTCCTTTTGGATTGTATTGGGCGCCCGGAGGTCGCCATTAAGGAGGGGAATCTGTAACATATCTCAGCCTAATGTCACTATCCCTTTAAGAAATCCTTTTCTGACTGCTGCATTTGGGCAGTATTCACATTCAGCCTGCCTGCCTGATTAATCATTCATGCACCTGATTACCTCAGCCTCTTTTTAAGCCTTCTCAGGTCTAATGTGCCTTGCATTAACATTGAAGTTGTGATCCTGAACAGAGGTCTGTGACTGTTTCCTGCATGAACTTAGCAACTATTCCAAGATACAGCATTTCCTATTACCTATGCAAAATATCATCAAACCGCAAGTATCAAAAATATCTCCATTCTGTTTCCTGGACACAGCTACTTAACAATCTCTGAACTTTATTAATATTCAACTATGCTTTTGCTTACCATCACTCTCTAATTACAACAGCATCTTACTCAGAACTTTATAAATATTTCTCTGCTACAAGTTGTCATTGCTGAAATATCCTGCTGCAAATATGTTAACATATTCTGAACTCTGCATCTATGTGTTCAATTAAAAGCTTTCCTGTGATTCTCCAATATATGTTCAAACAGTAATTAATGCCTTAAACTTAACTTTCACCTGTGCTGCTCTGCTAATTACTGACATACAGCTCATTATAATAATATGTACTGTGAACCTGCAATAAACCAAGTTTGCATCTAAATGCACAAACAATAATTAATGCCTAAACTTGCAGCTTGTCTAAGTACCTGTGCAGCTGTGCTTTAACTCTGACATACAGCTTTATATAATATTATGTACTGTGAACCTGCAACAATCCTTAGTTTACATCTAAGTGTCAAAGTTTCACCAGATTACTCTGAAGCCTGAACATTCCACTTTGCTATATTTCTCTCTCATTGAATCCTGCAGTTACTTCTATTAACTAACTATAAGTCACAGTGAACTCAGAATATATTGTATACAAATGTTGCACTCTCCATTTATTCTACAATAACTTCTAGCAACTATGAATCACAGAATATCATCTATCCACGTCCAGGATACTCTTCCCCGGGTCAGGGGTCGGTGTCTTCAAATCCCTACCACTGCCCCGAGGGTCTGTTTCCTGAGCGCATGTACACCGGATCATGACAAAAGTCACTAATCCTTTTAATAAGTATTTATCATGTTAAACGTTTTTGCTGGAATGTAGAATCGTTTACATTTCTGAGGTACTGAGTGAATAAATATTTGGGCATTATTTTCCACTTGGCAGTTGTTTGGTTTTAATTATGACAGTTTCGTTTCTCTTCACTGCTGTGTGTGAGGGGGAGGGGCCGTTTTTGGCGCTCTTTGCTACGCATCAAAAAATTCCAGTCAGTTACTCTTATATTTCCTGCATGATCCGGTTCATCTCTGACAGATCTCAGGGGTCTTCAAACTTCTTTAGAGGGAGGTAGATTCTCTCAGCAGAGCTGTGAGAATTTTATATTGACTGTGAATAAAAACGTTGCTCTGTAATTTTTATGTCAAATTTAATTATTGTTATTTTCTAATGGGAACAAACCTTTGCTAAAAGTTGTGTTGTTTAAAGTTTGATGCTATAACTATTTTTCAGTTCATTATTTCAACTGTCATTTAATCGTTTAGTACCTCTTTGAGGCACAGTACGTTTTTGCTAAAAAAGATTATAACCAAGTTGCAAGTTTATTGTTAGTGTGTTAAACATGTCTGACTCAGAGGAAGATATCTGTGTCATTTGTTCCAATGCCAAGGTGGAGCCCAATAGAAATTTATGTACTAACTGTATTGATGCTACTTTAAATAAAAGTCAATCTGTACAATTTGAACAAATTTCACCAAACAGCGAGGGGAGAGTTATGCCGACTAACTCGCCTCACGCGGCAGTACCTGCATCTCCCGCCCGGGAGGTGCGTGATATTATGGCACCTAGTACATCTGGGCGGCCATTACAGATAACATTACAAGATATGGCTACTGTTATGACTGAAGTTTTGTCTAAATTACCAGAACTAAGAGGCAAGCGTGATCACTCTGGGGTGAGAACAGAGTGCGCTGACAATATTAGGGCCATGTCTGATACTGCGTCACAGCTTGCAGAGCATGAGGACGGAGAGCTTCATTCTGTAGGTGACGGTTCTGATCCAAACAGATTGGATTCAGATATTTCAAATTTTAAATTTAAATTGGAGAACCTCCGTGTATTACTAGGGGAGGTCTTAGCAGCTCTCAATGATTGTAACACCGTTGCAATACCAGAGAAACTGTGTAGGTTGGATAAATACTTTGCGGTACCGGCGAGTACTGACGTTTTTCCTATACCTAAGAGACTAACTGAAATTGTTACTAAGGAGTGGGATAGACCCGGTGTGCCGTTCTCACCCCCTCCAATATTTAGAAAGATGTTTCCAATAGACACCACCACTCGGGACTTATGGCAAACGGTCCCTAAGGTGGAGGGAGCAGTTTCTACTTTAGCTAAGCGTACCACTATCCCGGTGGAGGATAGCTGTGCTTTTTCAGATCCAATGGATAAAAAATTAGAGGGTTACCTTAAGAAAATGTTTGTTCAACAAGGTTTTATATTGCAACCCCTTGCATGTATCGCGCCGATTACGGCTGCGGCAGCATTTTGGATTGAGTCTCTGGAAGAGAACCTTAGTTCATCTACGCTAGACGACATTACGGACAGGCTTAGAGTCCTTAAACTAGCTAACTCATTCATTTCGGAGGCCGTAGTACATTTAACCAAACTTACGGCTAAGAACTCAGGATTCGCCATACAGGCACGTAGGGCGCTGTGGCTAAAATCCTGGTCAGCTGATGTTACTTCTAAGTCCAAATTACTTAATATACCTTTCAAGGGGCAGTCGTTATTTGGGCCCGGTTTGAAAGAAATTATCGCTGACATTACAGGAGGTAAGGGCCACGCCCTACCTCAAGACAAAGCCAAAGCTAAGGCTAGACAGTCTAATTTTCGTCCCTTTCGGAATTTCAAAACAGGAGCAGCATCAACCTCCACTGCACCAAAACAGGAGGGAGCTGTTGCTCGTTACAGGCAAGGCTGGAAGCCTAACCAGTCCTGGAACAAGGGCAAGCAGGCCAGGAAACCTGCTGCTGCCCCAAAGACAGCATGAACCGAGAGCCCCCGATCCGGGACCGGATCTAGTGGGGGGCAGACTTTCTCTCTTCGCCCAGGCCTGGGCAAGAGATGTTCAGGATCCCTGGGCGCTAGAGATCATATCTCAGGGATACCTTCTAGACTTCAAATTGTCTCCCCCAAGAGGGAGATTTCATCTGTCAAGGTTGTCAACAAACCAGATAAAGAAAGAAGCGTTTCTACGCTGTGTACAAGATCTGTTATTAATGGGAGTGATCCATCCGGTTCCGCGGTCGGAACAAGGACAAGGGTTCTACTCAAACCTGTTTGTGGTTCCCAAAAAAGAGGGAACTTTCAGGCCAATCTTAGATTTAAAGATTCTAAACAAATTCCTAAGAGTTCCATCGTTCAAAATGGAAACTATTCGGACAATCTTACCCATGATCCAAAAGGGTCAGTACATGACCACAGTGGATTTAAAAGATGCTTACCTTCACATACCGATTCACAAAGATCATCACCGGTATCTAAGGTTTGCCTTCTTAGACAGGCACTACCAGTTTGTAGCTCTTCCATTCGGATTGGCTACGGCTCCAAGAATCTTCACAAAGGTTCTGGGTGCCCTTCTGGCGGTTCTAAGACCGCGAGGGATTTCGGTAGCTCCGTACCTAGACGACATTCTAATACAAGCTTCAAGCTTTCAAACTGCCAAGTCTCATACAGAGTTAGTTCTGGCATTTCTAAGGTCGCATGGATGGAAAGTGAACGAAAAGAAGAGTTCTCTTTTTCCTCTCACAAGAGTTCCATTCTTGGGGACTCTTATAGATTCTGTAGAAATGAAGATTTACCTGACAGAAGACAGGTTAACAAAGCTTCAAAATGCATGCCGTGTCCTTCATTCCATTCAACACCCGTCAGTAGCTCAATGCATGGAGGTGATCGGCTTAATGGTAGCGGCAATGGACATAGTACCTTTTGCACGCCTACACCTCAGACCGCTGCAATTGTGCATGCTAAGTCAGTGGAATGGGGATTACTCAGATTTGTCCCCTACTCTGAATCTGAATCAAGAGACCAGAAATTCTCTTCTATGGTGGCTTTATCGGCCACACCTGTCCAGGGGGATGCCATTCAGCAGGCCAGACTGGACAATTGTAACAACAGACGCCAGCCTACTAGGTTGGGGCGCTGTCTGGAATTCTCTGAAGGCTCAGGGACTATGGAATCAGGAGGAGAGTCTCCTTCCAATAAACATCCTGGAATTGAGAGCAGTTCTCAATGCCCTTCTGGCTTGGCCCCAATTAACAACTCGGGGGTTCATCAGGTTTCAGTCGGACAACATCACGACTGTAGCTTACATCAACCATCAGGGAGGGACAAGAAGCTCCCTAGCAATGATGGAAGTATCAAAGATAATTCGCTGGGCAGAGTCTCACTCTTGCCACCTATCAGCAATCCACATCCCGGGAGTGGAGAACTGGGAGGCGGATTTCTTGAGTCGCCAGACTTTTCATCCGGGGGAGTGGGAACTTCATCCGGAGGTCTTTGCCCAAATACTTCGACGTTGGGGCAAACCAGAGATAGATCTCATGGCGTCTCGCCAGAACGCCAAACTTCCTCTCTACGGGTCCAGATCCAGGGATCCGGGAGCGGTTCTGATAGATGCTTTGACAGCACCTTGGAACTTCGGGATGGCTTATGTGTTTCCACCCTTCCCGCTGCTTCCTCGATTGATTGCCAAAATCAAACAGGAGAGAGCATCAGTGATTCTAATAGCGCCTGCATGGCCACGCAGGACTTGGTATGCAGATCTAGTGGACATGTCATCCTGTCCGCCTTGGTCTCTACCTCTAAGACAGGACCTTCTGATACAGGGTCCATTCAAACATCAAAATCTAACTTCTCTGAAGCTGACTGCTTGGAAATTGAACGCTTGATTTTATCAAAACGTGGTTTTTCTGAGTCGGTTATTGATACCCTGATACAGGCTAGGAAGCCTGTTACCAGAAGGATTTACCATAAAATATGGCGTAAATACCTATACTGGTGCGAATCCAAAGGTTACTCCTGGAGTAAGGTTAGGATCGCTAGGATATTGTCCTTTCTACAAGAAGGTTTAGAAAAGGGTCTATCAGCTAGTTCATTAAAGGGACAGATTTCAGCTCTGTCCATCTTGTTACACAGGCGTCTGTCAGAAAATCCAGACGTCCAGGCCTTTTGTCAGGCTTTAGCTAGGATCAAGCCTGTGTTTAAAGCTGTTGCTCCGCCATGGAGTTTAAACTTAGTTCTTAACGTTTTACAGGGTGTTCCGTTTGAACCCCTTCATTCCATTGATATAAAATTGTTATCTTGGAAAGTTCTGTTTTTAATGGCTATTTCCTCGGCTCGAAGAGTCTCTGAGTTATCAGCCTTACATTGTGATTCTCCTTATCTGATTTTTCACTCAGACAAGGTAGTTCTGCGTACTAAACCTGGGTTCTTACCTAAGGTAGTCACTAACAGGAATATCAATCAAGAGATTGTTGTTCCATCCTTGTGTCCAAATCCTTCTTCAAAGAAGGAACGTCTTCTACACAATCTGGATGTAGTTCGTGCCCTCAAGTTCTACTTGCAGGCAACTAAAGATTTTCGCCAAACTTCTTCCCTGTTTGTCGTTTATTCTGGACAGAGGAGAGGTCAAAAAGCTTCTGCTACCTCTCTCTCTTTTTGACTTCGTAGCATAATACGTTTAGCCTATGAGACTGCTGGACAGCAGCCTCCTGAAAGAATTACAGCTCACTCCACTAGAGCTGTGGCTTCCACTTGGGCCTTTAAGAATGAGGCCTCTGTTGAACAGATTTGCAAGGCTGCAACTTGGTCTTCACTTCATACTTTTTCCAAATTTTACAAATTTGACACTTTTGCTTCTTCGGAGGCTATTTTTGGGAGAAAGGTTCTTCAGGCAGTGGTTCCTTCTGTATAATGAGCCTGCCTATCCCTCCCGTCATCCGTGTACTTTTGCTTTGGTATTGGTATCCCAGAAGTAATGATGACCCGTGGACTGATCACACATAACAGAAGAAAACATAATTTATGCTTACCTGATAAATTCCTTTCTTCTGTTGTGTGATCAGTCCACGGCCCGCCCTATTTTAAGGCAGGTAAATATTTTTTAAATTATACTCCAGTCACCACTTCACCCTTGGTTACTCCTTTCTCGTTGATTCTTGGTCGAATGACTGGGACTGACGTAGAGGGGAGGAGCTATATGCAGCTCTGCTGGGTGAATCCTCTTGCATTTCCTGTTGGGGAGGAGTTATATCCCAGAAGTAATGATGACCCGTGGACTGATCACACAACAGAAGAAAGGAATTTATCAGGTAAGCATAAATTATGTTTTTTCAGGTCTTGAAATTACAGAACTGTTTTCTCCTACATTGGTGTATCCGGTCCACGGCTTCATCCTTACTTGTGGGATATTCTCATTCCCTACAGGAAATGGCAAAGAGAGCACACAGCAAAGCTGTCCATATAGCCCCCCCTCTAGCTCCGCCCCCCAGTCATTCTCTTTGCCACTCTGAACAAGTAGCATCTCCACGGGGATGGTAAAGAGTATGTGGTGTTAGTTGTAGTTTTTATTTCTTCTATCAAGAGTTTGTTATTTTAAAATAGTGCCGGTTTGTACTATTTACTCTACAACAGAAAGTGATGAAGATTTCTGTTAAAAGAGGAGTATGATTTTAGCACCAGTAACTAAAATCCATTGCAAAACCAGAGAACTTCAGTTGGGGGGAACAGTTTGCAGGCTTATCTGCTTAAGGTATGATCAGTCATTTTTCTAACAAGACCAAGTAATGCTAGAAGACTGTCAGTTATCCCTTCTGGGATAGGTAAGCCATTTTCTTAGACTCAGTGACAGAATTAAGGCTTATAACTAGGGCTCTATGCTGGTTGACACTATTGTGGGCTAAGTCGATTTCTTTTTAACATGTTTATGTGACATTGTAAGTGTTTTTCAGACTTTGAAACACTTTTGGGGAATTATATTACGCCTGGCAGTTGTTTAGACACCTAATCTTGTCAGAAAGGCCCCTTCACTCTGGAATGCAGAGGGAGGAGGCCTCATTTTCGCGCCTCAGTTGCGCAGTTGCTTTTCACTAGGCAGTTCAGGCAGCTTCACGTGGAGTGTCCAGAGGCTTGGAAAAGAACTTCAGAGAGACTTATTACTTATTTGAATAACCCCTAAGGAAGGTAAACGCCGCAGTAAAGACTGTGGCATGGGACTGTAGTGTTTTTAACCGGTTAATTGCTACTATTAGCTCCGGTTTGGGCATTAAAGGGTTAATTTGTCTGAAAACTGGTGTGCAATACTTTCAAAGCATTAAGACACTGTGGTGAAAAATTCATAAAAATCGGATATTTCTTTGATGTTTTTCTGGCGTTTCAGTAATAAAGTGTGTACTTTTATTATTTAAAGAGATAGTAACGGTTTTGTATAAAATAACTTTTATTGCATTAAAGTGTTACCTAAGTCTGTCTAACATTTCTGTGCCTTCAGATAGCCTATGTTCTGTGTGTATAAAGGCCAAGGTGGTTCCCCTATTAAATGTATGTGTGAAGTGTGCCATAGTGTCCAAACAGATAAAGGACAGTACTGTCACATTTAAAGATGTTGCCCAAGATGATTCTTTAAATGAAGGTAGTGGGGATAGTTCATTATCCTCTCCTTCTGTGTCAACACCAGCTTTGCCCGCGCAAGCGATACCTAGTACATCTAGCGCACCAATGGCTGTCACTATGCAGCAATTAGCAGCAGTAATGGATAATTCTCTAGCAGCCTTTTTATCCAAACTGCCAGCTTTTCCTAGAAAGCGTGATTGCTCAGTTTTAAATACAGAGGATGAGCAAGCAGACGCAGAGGATAATTTATCTGTTGTGCCCTCACATCAATCTGAGTTGGCGGTGAGGGAGGGCCTGTCTGAGGGGGAAATTTCTGACACAGGAAAAATTTCTCAGCAGGCAGAGCCTGATACCATTGCATTTAAATTTAAGCTAGAACACCTCCGCGCTCTACTTAAGGAGGTGCTAGCGACACTGATGATTGTGATCCTTTGGTGATTCCAGAGAAATTGTGCAAAATTGACAAATTTTTAGAGGTCCCACTGCACTCTGATGCGTTTCCGATACCCAAGAGGGTGGCGGATATAGTGACTAAGGAGTGGGAGAAGCCAGGGGTACCTTTTGTTCCCCCTCCTATATTTAAGAAAATGTTCCCCATTGTTGACCCCAGAAGGGACGCATGGCAGACCCTCCCTAAGGTAGAGGGGGCAGTTTCAATGTTAGCTAAGCGCACAACTATACCAATAGAGGACAGTTGCGCTTTCAAAGATCCTATGGATAAAAAATTAGAAGGGTTGCTTAAGAAAATCTTTGTTCAGCAAGGTTTCCTTCTTCAACCAATTTCGTGCATTATTCCTGTCACCACGGCGGCGTCTTTTTGGTTCGATGAACTAGAAAATTCGCTCCAGAAGGAGACTCCATATGATGAAGTCATGGACAGAATTCACGCACTGAAGTTGGCTAATTCCTTTATTTTAGATGCCGCTTTTCAATTAGCTAAACTAGCGGCAAAAAATTCAGGTTTTGCAATAGTGGAGCGCAGAGCGCTTTGGCTAAAATCTTGGTCGGCGGATGTGTCGTCCAAAACAAAATTACTTAATATTCCTTTCAAGGGTAAGACCCTATTCGGACCAGAATTGAAAGAGATTATTTCAGACATCACTGGGGGAAAGGGCTATGCCCTTCCACAGGATAGACCTTTCAAAGCAAAAAATAAGTCTAATTTTCGTTCCTTTCGTAATTTCAGGAACAGACCGGCTCCTAGCTCTACAGCCTCTAGACAAGAGGGTGTAACGCATCCCAGCCCAAACCAGCATGGAAACCATTGCAAGGCTGGAACAAGGGGAGACAGGCCAAAAAGCCTGCTCCTGCTACCAAATCAGCATGAAAGGATAGCCCCCGATCCGGGACCGGATCAAGTAGGGGGCAGACTCTCTCTCTTTGCCCAGGCTTGGGCAAGAGATGTCCCAGACCCCTGGGCGATAGAGATTGTCTCTCAGGGGTATCTCCTAGAATTCAAGGACCTTCCCCCAAAGGGAAGGTTTCACATGTCTCGCTTGTCTTTAGACCAGACAAAGAGACGGCATTCTTACATTGTGTAGAAGACCTTTTAAAAATGGGAGTGATACAACCAGTTCCAAAAGCAGAACAGGGACTGGGTTTTTACTCAAACATGTTTGTAGTTCCCAAAAAGGAGGGAATGTTCAGGCCAATTCTGGACTTAAAAATTCTAAACAAATTCCTCAGAGTTCCATCGTTCAAAATGGAAACAATTCTAACAATTCTACCTATGATCCAGGAGGGTCAATACATGACTACCGTAGACCTAAAGGATGCATACCTGCATATTCCAATCCATGAAGTTCACCATCAGTTCCTAAGGTTCGCCTTCCTGGACAAGCATTATCAGTTTGTGGCTCTTCCCTTCGGATTGGCCACTGCCCCAATAATTTTCACAAAGGTGTTAGAGTCCCTTCTAGCGATGCTAAGGCCAAGGGGCATTGCGGTAGCACCTTACCTAGACGACATCTTAATTCAGGCGTCGTCCTTCCACAAAGTTGGGGGCGGAGCTTGACCATGCAGGAACATGGACGGATAGTTCCTTAGCTCCAAAAACCTTTTCCTCTGCATCGGGTAAATAACTTGCTGCATGTGAAAGGAGAACATATGTGACCGTCTCATAACTCGCAGAACGAGCAGGCACCTGCATCCCAACTTTACCGCACTCAACAGAAAGTTTACTGTGATCCGGCCGACGGACCTGCTTGATCCCCCCGGGGCAAGCGCCATATTGGCTTCACCGCGCTGACACTGATCATCTGGCCGGGGGTGAGTAGAACAGGAGCGGTGGGAGACTAAAGACATAAATAACCACAGCATACTGACCTTGGTGCCCGCGCCTTGCTGGGGCAGTCGCAATAAAATAGATACACAGAGGGACAACAGGGCTATAAGTAACTAAGTGGCGGCGCTGAAAGAGACTCTCAGACTTCACAGAGCCACGTGGATTGCGGGATACTGAGACCTGCACAGGGAATCAATCAGACGGGATTACAGGGCTAATGGCTAAGGACAATAACTGAAGTAAACTTACTAAGCTAGCTAGCGCATTTGCCTTCTTTAAAAGTACTATAACCACCTAAGTCAACTTATACTGCTGATAAAACAGAGGTCTCACAGTCTATAATAAATCACAAAGATGGCCTCTAAAAGGATTCCCAAAGGGGAAAAGGGGGGTAATAATAAAAACTCCACTCATCTTGCAGGCCTTAATGCTTTCTTTTCCCCGCAAGAACAATCAGACCAGGAACCTAAAAAAGATCCACATCACACTGCTGACACAGCTTTAGACACACATCAAAACCCGCAATCCCCAATCCTACCACAAGAACAGCTACTTAACATACAGGCCTCAATCCAAAGCCTGTCATCTAAGTCAGATATCGCGGATCTCAAAACATTCATAAAGACAGAGCTCACAGCGGTCAGAAGAGACATTAATGAATTGGGCGCCAGAATAGAAGATCTAGAGGCAGGACAAGATACACTTAATTCATTGGTCTCTGCTGCCGACGGCTGCCTGGCCCAACACGCTGGTTCCCTGAATGCTCTCCATGAAAAGGTTGAAGACCTCGAAAATCGAGGAAGAAGGCAGATCTCTAGCCCGACTAATAAAGAAAAAGTCAAACACTGCGTATATATTGCATGTGAAAGACAGACAGGGACGTCATTGTGACACATCCCACTCCATAGCGGCGGCATTTAGAGCCTACTTCAAGGATTTATATAATTTAAACACACAGGACACAAGGACTAGAGAACAACATAGAGAAAATATAGACCGTTACTTGACACAATTACACCTACCCAAAATTACACAAGACCAAATGGATAGCCTACAGGAACCATACACTATAGAAGAAATATCTAACGCCATAAAAGACCTACCTACGGGTAAAGCGCCAGGCCCTGACGGGTTCTCCTATTCATACTATTCTAAATTTAAAGACTTACTAGTTCCTCACCTTCTGTCATATTATAACTCTATAGATGAAACGCATGTTTTTTCCAAAACAGCATTGGAAGCACATATCATATTGATACCCAAACCAGGGAAGCCTTTAGATGATCCAACCAGCTACCGGCCAATCTCCTTGTTGAATGCCGATGTAAAAATCTTTTCAAAGATCTTGGCGACACGATTAAATAGAGTTATCGCAGATTTAGTGCACCCAGATCAGATAGGGTTCATTCCGGGTAGGGAGGCGAAGGATGGCCTTAAATATCATTCATTATGCTCAAGAACATCAGATTCCGCTGGTCCTCTTATCTATGGATGCGGAAAAGGCCTTTGACCGTGTCAGCTGGGACTTCCTACACGCTACATTACAACACATGGGTCTTGACAGCATATCATATTGAGTGTCTGCACTCTATGCACAGCCGACTGCACGCATTCACATTAATGGCATACTCTCAGAACCCTTTCAGTTAACGAACGGCACCAGACAGGGATGTCCACTTTCCCCCTTATTATTTGCATGCATTATTGAGACCCTGACCACGAAAATCCGAAATAACACAGCCATTCGAGGCATCCAGATTAAACAACAATTTTATACAATCACACTATACGCTGATGATATCCTACTATCACTAACACACCCGGCACAGTCTATCCCCGCTACTTATGCAGAACTTAAAACTTTTTATAACCTCTCAAACTTCCTAATAAATTTAACTAAATCGGAAATCCTGAATATAACATTAGATCAGAACTGTCTAAAGGAAACAGAGAAGGTTACACCGTTCAAATGGTGCCATAAAACTCTAAAATACCTTGGAATTAATATTACCCCCACGCTAGACTTGTTATTTCATTATAACTTTGAACCGCTAAGAGACAGAATAATAAATGATCTATCCAGATGGAGACACAAAAGAATCTCATGGATGGGACGTATCAACTTAATCAAAATGAACGCATTTCCACGCATTCTTTATCTCTTACAGACATTGCCGATCCCCCTCCCCGAACATTATATTACATCCCTACAAACAGCCTTCAGCAATTTCACATGGAATAAGAGACACCCCAGAATCAACAAATTTATAATGATGAAACATAAAGACCAGGGCGGTCTTGGCATGCCTGATTTACGGGCATACAGGACGGCCATCTTTTTACAAAGAATACTTGATTTGTACACACATCCATACGCCAAACGCTGGGTAGATATAGAATTAGATGGTCTCCACACAGCACATATTGGTGAATGGTGTTGGTCGTTTGTTTCCACGCCTAACACACACACTAATAATCCAATCATCACAGAGACCCTTAACATTTGGAACAAGACCCTTACAATTTTCCCCTTTATGACATCTAGACCCTCTCCCCTAACTTCTCTGGTTAAAAATGGGGAACTCGATTTTGGTCCTTTGATATTACAAACACTACCATCCCAAACACTTAGCGATTTACCTATACATCTACTCATAGACCGGGAACAACTTAAACCCCAAAGCGAGATAGTAGAACAGGGATTTAAAAATTTTACAAACTGGTTTAACTACTTCAAATTAAATCACCTGTTACAAGCTCATCCACAGGCCAGAAATATGACAAGACCTCTTACCCACTTCGAATCCCTATTTACGCAAACCCCACACCCAAGACATACAATCTCTAAAATATATAAGTTGCTGGTTCAGAACCCACCTGGTCAGGTGCTGGGCTACATGGAGGGTTGGGAAAGAGATTTGGGGAAAATTATCCTTCCTCAGACTTGCTCGCAAATCTTTCATTACACTATGAAATCTTCGACTTCTATGAGTATTTTGGAAATAAACTTTAAAATTCTACACAGATGGTATTATACTCCGAAGAGATTACACAGATTATTTAGCGATTCGAAGAACAGATGTTGGAGATGTGGTCATGTCGGAAGCGACATGGCGCACATGTGGTGGTGGTGGTGCTCCTCCATCCGTGACCTCTGGAGACAAGTTATTGAGGAAATTGAAAAAATTGTAGAGGCACAGTTACCACTGGACCCTTTGATTTGGCTGTTAAATAAACCACCTAAATTGAAACACAAACCCAAACTTAAAATCCTTACTATAATGGTGAATAGCATCAAATTTCTGATAGTCAAAAATTGGAGAGGCTCAGAAGCCCCCTATATGACGATGTGGGAGCAAAAAACATCGAAACTAATAGAGATGGAGGAATACCATTACCTAAAATTTTATAAAATGGATCTTTATGCTGAAATAGTTGGTATGTGGGAGGGATACCTTAAATCAAAATACAAAAACAGACATAAACACAATACCCTGGACTCTGAGTAACAGACATTACCCGATTTAGCTTGCATGGCAGGTGGCATCGTGATGAGCACTCTGAGACGACTCAAATTTCTTTCCATAATATATCGCTTGCATTGAATCTATCAAAAGTTGTAATAAGGTCAGTTTTTTGGCTGGGACTCCATCACCACTAGGTTATGTTTTAAAGTGACAATGTCTTACTTAGTTTTGTTTAGTTTTATTTTAATATTGTTTGTAGGTGCACAATGAAAGAATACTACGGACCTTTTCTTTTTATTTAAAAATATCGAATATGTGCACCTTTGAATTGTGGAAAATGATCAGCCATTGTATGTAAACTTGATGGAGCTGCGACTCCACATATTGTATAATTTCTTCGTAATAATAAAGCTGATTTAAAAAACAAAACAAAAAAAAAAAAACTTTTAAACACTTGTCGAGTTCTTCAAACCATCCCTCAGCCCTCCATAGCTCAGTACATGGAGGTAATAGGACTAATGGTTGCGACAATGGACGTGGTTCCATTTGCCCGAATTCATTTAAGACCACTGCAACTGTTCATGCTCAAACAGTGGAATGGGGATTAAGCAGATTTGTCTCCCCAGATACAAATGGACCAGAAAACCAGAGAATCGCTCCTCTGGTGGTTGTCTCAGGATCACCTGTCTCAGGGAATGAGTTTCCGCAGACCAGAATGGGTCATTGTCACGACCGACGCCAGTCTTTTAGGCTGGGGCGCGGTCTGGGACTCCCTGAAAGCTCAGGGTCTATGGTCTCGGGAAGAATCTCTTCTCCCGATAAACATTTTAGAACTGAGAGCGATATTCAATGCGCTCCTGGCATGGCCTCAACTAGCGGAGGCCAAATTCATAAGATTTCAGTCGGACAACATGACGACTGTAGCGTACATCAATCATCAAGGGGGAACAAGGAGTTCCCTGGCGATGAGGGAGGTATCCAGGATCATCAATTGGGCAGAGGATCACTCTTGCCACCTATCAGCAATTCACATCCCAGGTGTAGACAACTGGGAAGCGGACTATCTGAGTCGTCAGACTTTCCATCCGGGGGAGTGGGAACTTCATCCGGAGGTTTTTGCCCAGTTAACTCAGCTATGGGGCATTCCAGATCTGGATCTGATCGCGTCTCGGCAGAACTCCAAGGTTCCACGCTACGGGTCCAGGTCCAGGGATCCCAAGGCGACATTGGTAGATGCCTTAGTGGCGCCTTGGTCGTTCAGTCTAGCTTATGTCTTTCCACCGTTTCCTCTCCTCCCCAGGCTAGTAGCCAGGATCAAACAGGAGAAGGCTTCGGTAATTCCAATAGCTCCTGCGTGGCCACGCAGGACTTGGTATGCAGACCTGGTGAATATGTCATCGGCTCCACCATGGAAGCTACCTTTGAGACAGGACCTTCTAGTGCAAGGTCCATTCGAACATCCAAACCTAGTTTCTCTGCAACTGACTGCTTGGAGATTGAACGCTTGTTTCTATCTAAGCGTGCGTTTTCGGAATCAGTTATAGATACTCTGGTTCAGGCTAGAAAGCCTGTAACCAGGAGAATTTACCATAAGATATGGCAGAAATATCTCTGTTGGTGCGAATCCAAGGGTTACTCATGGAGTAAAATTAGGATTCCAAGGATACTTTCCTTTCTCCAAGAGGGATTGGAGAAAGGTCTGTCAGCTAGTTCTCTAAAAGGACAGATATCTGCTCTGTCTGTCTTGTTGCACAAACGTCTGGCAGCCGTGCCAGATGTTCAGGTGTTAGTCAGAATCAAGCCTGTCTACAGACCTGTGACTCCTCCTTGGAGTCTAAATTTAGTTCTTTCAGTTCTTCAAGGGGTTCCGTTTGAACCTTTACATTCCATAGATATTAAGTTACTATCTTGGAAAGTTTTGTTTTTGGTTGCTATTTCTTCTGCTAGAAGAGTTTCTGAATTGTCTGCTTTGGAGTGTAATTCACCCTATCTGGTGTTTCATACAGATAAGGTAGTTTTACGTACCAAGCCTGGTTTTCTTCCAAAAGTGGTTTCTAATAGAAATATTAACCAGGAAATAGTTGTTCCTTCTCTGTGTCCTAATCCAGTTTCTAAAAAGGAACGTTTGTTACACAATCTAGATGTGGTTCGTGCATTAAAATTCTATCTAGAAGCAACAAAGGATTTCAGACAGACATCATCCTTGTTTGTCGTCTATTCTGGTAAAAGGAGAGGTCAGAAAGCTACTGCTCCCTCTCTTTCCTTCTGACTAAAAAGCATCATCCGATTGGCTTATGAGACTGCCGGACGGCAGCCTCCTGAACGAATTACAGCTCACTCTACTAGAGCTGTGGCTTCCACATGGGCTTTCATAATGAGGCTTCTGTTGAACAGATCTGTAAGGCAGCGACGTGGTCTTCTCTGCATTCATTTGCCAAATTTTACAAATTCGATACTTATGCTTCTTCGGAGGCTATTTTTGGGAGAAAGGTTTTACAAGCAGTGGTGCCTTCCGTTTAGGTTACCTGACTTGTTCCCTCCCTTCATCCGTGTCCTAAAGCTTTGGTATTGGTTCCCACAAGTAAGGATGAAGCCGTGGACCGGATACACCAATGTAGGAGAAAACAGAATTTATGTTTACCTGATAAATTTCTTTCTCCTACGGTGTATCCGGTCCACGGCCCGCCCTGGCATTTAGTCAGGTTTATATTTTTATTTTTTTTTAACACTACAGTCACCACTGCACCCTATGGTTCTCCTTTTTCTCCTAACCGTCGGTGGAATGACTGGGGGGCGGAGCTAGAGGGGGGGCTATATGGACAGCTTTGCTGTGTGCTCTCTTTGCCATTTCCTGTAGGGAATGAGAATATCCCACAAGTAAGGATGAAGCCGTGGACCGGATACACCGTAGGAGAAAGAAATTCATCAGGTAAACATAAATTCTGTTTTTGGCAAAATATGCATATGCTAAATTATTATCTTGTTTTTAGCCCCATTTATTACATCATTGTATTTATTTCACTTTCATTGTGATAACACATGAAACATAACATTATTCCTTACCATTGAGGTAATATCAAGTCACCACTTGGAGAATAATAGAAACTTCAAAGCTACAACTGAAATAGAGGTCCTTGGTACTCCTGCCAACTTCTGTCTTATTGAATACTTTTCCTCAGAGGAGCATGATGTGTTTCTATGGGCTGAGCTCCACTTCTTATTTTCTGACTGTTGGATGGATTCTAGACTATAGATTATACAGCTTTAATTCCTCTATTTCCATTCCTGTGAACTTCCAGAGTCCTACCTTAACTGTTCATCTAAATTAGTGGTCCCTCTGATTTCCATTTAAGGTGAACTGCAAGAGTCATACCTGGCACAAAGCCTTCCCACGTTCTCTCTCGCAAAGGTGCTGGGCTTTGGGTTATATATTAATCAGTTTACATACTATATGTTTGAACTTTCCCCTCCAGTATGGATGTACACTCACTGGCCACTTTATTAAGTACACCTTGCTAGTACTGGGTTGGATCCCCTTTTGCCTTCAGAACTGCCTTAATTCTTCGTGGCATAGATTCAACAAGGTGTTGGATACATTCTTCAGACATTTTGGTTCATATTGACATAATAGCATCAAGCAGTTGCTAACATCCATAATGTTAATCTCCCGTTCCACCACATCCCAAAGGTACTCTATTGGATGGAGATCTGGTGACTGGAGGGCATTGGAGAACAGTGAACTCATTGTCATGTTCAAGATACCAGTTTGAGATGATTTGAGCTTTGTGACATGGTGCATTAACCTGCTGGAAGTAGTCATCAGAAGATGGAAACACTGTAGTCATAAAAGGATGGACATGGTCAGCAACAATACTTGGGTAGGCCGTTGCGTTTGAACAATGCTCAATTAGAACTAAGGGGCCCAAAGTGTGACAAGAAAATATCCCCCACACCATTACACCACCACCACCAGCCTGAACCGTTGATACAAGGCAGGACGGATCTATGCTTTCATGTTGTTTAGGCCAAATCCTGACCCTACCATCTGAATGTCGCAGCTAAAATTGAGACTCATCAGACCAAGCAACGTTTTTTCTAATCTTCTGTTGTCCAAGTTTGGTGAGCCTGTGCAAATTGTAGCCTCAGTTTCCTGTTCATGACACCCAGTGTGGTCTTCTGCTGTAGCCCATCTGCTTCAAGGTTCAACGTGTTGTGCTTTCAGAGATGGTATTCTGCATAACTTGGTTGTAACGAGTGGTTATTTGAGTTATTATTGCCTTTCTATCATCTCAAACCAGTCTTCCTATTCTCTGACATCAACAAGGCATTTTCGGCCACACAAATGCCACTCACTGGGTATTTTCTATTTTTCGGACAATTCTCTGTAAACCCTAGAGATGGTTGTGCATGAAAATCCCAGTAGATCAGCAGTTTTTGAAATACTCAGACCAGCCCATCTGGCACCAACAACCATGCTATGATCAAAGTCACTTAAATCCCCTTTCTTCCCCATTCTGATGCTCGCTTTGAACTTCAGCAAGTCGTCTTCACCAAGTCTAGTTGCCTAAATGCATTGAGTTGCTGCCATGTGATTAGCTGATTATCAATTTGTGTTACCAAGCAATTGAACAGGTGTACCTAATAAAGTGGCCGGTGAGTGTATAACCACATACACAAGAGGGACTTGATGCACATCTTAGCAAACACCCCGGACAAACAGTATGACACTAAGAAAAAATTACCACAGCAAATGGCTTGCTTCCTATGCAGAGTTTTCTTTAGCAGCCTCTAGTGGTGATGAGAGAAACAGCAACCCCATAAACAATTTGCTCTGAAATCTGATTCTTCTTGAGAAGCTGCGGTCGGGCCCCCATAAATAGACAGTCCCAGTATCGGTGGCGACCCCCTGTAGTTACACTCCTGCCTCTGGTGGAAAAACACGTCTCTGTACATAAGATTATTAAGGATTATGGGAAAGTGAATACCTTTCAGTACAGCCTTAAAAAAGTTCTGACTTTATCCCCCAAATAGAATAATCTCTGGTTTGTGGCCAAAAGAAAATAAATGCAAATACTTTTTGAAAGCTATTGTGCAATAGTCCCACCTCCAGATAATTTGTTTGATTTTTATTTAGTGAAAGAAACACTGGGAATATGAGCTTGTAAAACGTAAAACTTTGTCAACCTTAGCAAATTTGATAAGCTATTTCCAATACCAGTCCAAAAAACTATGCCAACATTCAGCAGAATAAGTAGGAAACATCTTATTCAGCTTATGTGGAACCAAATCCCATTGGACAAGCAGTTTATACAAGTTAACATTAGATGTATTGATAAAAATAGTAACACAAACCTGCTCAACGGAGCACTCCTGGGATTTTTGGGTAGCGAGTTGATGATCCTCTAAAGGCACAAGTAGAGAGAGGGTATGGGGACCATGTCCCAAAAGTATATGTCCACTTAAGTTAAACACAGGCTGCAACTGCTTGTCCCAGTGCGTCTGCAAACGCACCTATGGCAAATGTAGTATCCAAAGATGGGAAAAGAAATAGCGCTCCAAGCCTTGTTATAAAAATTCAAATTTTTATTTCCATAATTCTTAAAAACATACAAAGTAAAAAGTGGTCAGCACAAAAATATGCAAAAAATAGGTGAAAGAACAGGTGCAACCAGCAAACGTTTCGTGCACTTGCGCACTTGGTCACTGCTGATTTGTGCACCTGTTCAAATCTCTATTTATAGCTAATGATCTTAAAGAAACATAGCAATTAGAACAACCTGTAATTTGAATATGTGTAAGGGAGCCTATGACAAGAAACCTGTGTATTAAATTTTATAATGTCTGATTAATGACAAATTATTGTTAGACATATATTCTAAGATATTAATACACTATGTTATCTGTACCTATTATATATATATAAAAAAATAATAATAAATATACTATATGTATGAGAATACCTTACAGGTTTGGATACTCTATATATGTGTTAGTTTAGAAGGATATAGTGTAGCAAGGACTGAAAATACTAAAATTGCATACTATTTAGCAAACAAATCTACGTCCCTTCTCAGGACGGATCTATGCTTTCATGTTGTTTAGGCCAAATTCTGACCCTACCATCTGAATGTCGCAGCTAAAATTGAGACTCATCAGACCAAGCAACATTTTTTCTAATCTTCTATTGTCGAAGTTTGATGAGCCTGTGCAAATTGTAGCCTCAGTTTCCTGTTCTTAGTTGACAGGAGTGACACCCAGTGTGGTCTTCTGCTGCTGTAGCCCATCTGCTTCAAGGTTCAACGTGTTGTGCTTTCAGATATGGTATTCTGCATACCTTGGTTGTAACAAGTGGTTATTTGAGTTATTATTGCCTTTCTATCATCTCAAACCAGTCTTCCTATTCTCTGACATCAACAAGGCATTTTTGGCCACACAACTGCCACTCACTGGGTATTTTCTCTTTTTCGGACAATTCTCTGTAAACCCTAGAGATGGTTGTGTCTGAAAATCCAAGTAGATCAGCAGTTTTTTAAATACTCAGACCAGCCCGTCTGGCACCAACAACCATGCTACGATCAAAGTCACTTAAATCCCCTTTCTTCCCGATTCTGATGCTCGGTTTAAACTTCAGTAAGTCGTCTTCACCAAGTCTAGTTGCCTAAATGCATTGAGTTGCTGCCATGTGATTGGCTGATTATCAATTTGTGTTACCAAGCAATTGAACAGGTGTACCTAATAAAGTGGCCGGTGAGTGTATAACCACATACACAAGAGGGACTTGATGCACATCTTAGCAAACACCCCGGACAAACAGTATGACAATAAGAAAAAATTACCACAGCAAATGGCTTGCTTCCTATGCAGAGTTTTCTTTAGCAGCCTCTAGTGGTGATGAGAAAAACAGCAACCCCATAAACAATTTGCTCTGAAATCTGATTCTTCTTGAGAAGCTGCGGTCGGGCCCCCATAAATCCCGGTATCGGTGGAGACCCCCTGTAGTTACACCCCTGCCTCTGGTGGAAAAACACATCTCTGTACAGAAGAGTATTAAGGATTATGGGAAAGTAAATACCTTTCAGTACAGCCTTAAAAAAGTTCTGACCTTTTCCCCCAAATAGAATAATCTCTGGTTTGTGGCAAAAGAAAATAAATGCAAATCATTTTTGAAAGCTATTGTGCAATAGTCCCACCACCAGATAATTTGTTTGATTTTTATTTAGTGAAAGAAACACTGGGAATATGTGCTTGTAAAACGTAAAACTTTGTCAACCTTAGCAAATTTGATAAGCTATTTCCAATACCAGTCCAAACAACTATGCCAACATTCAGCAGAATAAGTAGGAAACATCTTATTCAGCTTATGTGGAACCAAATCCCATTGGACAAGCAGTTTATAGTGTAGTTTATACAATTTAACATTAGATGTATTGATAAAAATAGCCGATTACCAATTAGGTAACTCCACTCGTGTCCTGGGCTCATTTTCTCACCTTTATATGTCCTGTTTTTATTGAACTTGGAACCTTTGTAAAACACATTGATAATGCATCTATAGAGGCTTAAACATCTAATATCCACTCTTCCATATAGTTTCCCATATTGCCATCTATCTCAAACTATACTTTGGGCAAAACCCCAAGCTTCCAACAATGAAGAAATTTGTAGCTATTGAAAATAAATTCAGTTAGGAAGAGGATATGTCTTCCAGTATATCAGGGAGTGAATCTTTAACTCAAAATCAATACTAAACATTGAGATCGTTACACAGGATCCTCCAAGAAATGTGAATGTGCATAAGCCAATCTTAGCAATAAACACCTAAGCGAGTGGACTGAGGATATATGTGGGGAGTTTATGGGAATATGCTTAAAGGGATAGTAAACACCAAAAATGTTATTGTTTAAAATTATAGATAATACCTTTATTTACCATTCCCCAGTTTTGCATAACCAACACTGTTATAGAAATATACTTTTTGCCTCTGTAATTACCTTGTATCTAATCTTCTGCAAACTGCCTCCTTATCTCAGATCTATTGACAGACTTGCATTTCAGGCAATTAGTGCTTACAATTAGCATATGAGCCTACCTAGGTTTAGTTTTCAACTAAGTATACCAAGAGAACAAAACAAATTTGATGATAAAAGTAAATTAGAAATTTGTTTAAACTTACATGTCCTATCTGAATCATGAAAGTTTGATTTGAACTTTACTATCCCTTTAATTGCCTCCCATGTCAGCAAGTATGCCTTAACAATTTTATTAGAAGTTACGTAAAATCATCTATGTTGTCTTGGGAACCAAAGAACAGGAGCATGTGTAAGCATCACTGCTTCATACAATAATTTAGCACTGGGTAGTCCAATCCCTCTCATTTATGTGGAATGTTATAGGCAGCAAGATGTTCAAACCTTGAGGCTGTGCTGGATAGAAGAGAAAAATATGAAGATTTGTCTCCTCAAGCAGGCTGCAGCCAACAAGTTCAGCAAACCCTCTCGGAATCAGTAAGTCATATTGCCCTTAGTACTGTTTGAAAAACTCCAGGGTGTAAGCTCCATCCATATTGTGTGCAGAAATAATAGCAACAAGTATCCATTTAAAACACTAGAATCTAGAACTAACCACTGGGCTAGAAAGGATCAGACACCATACAGTTGTACCTTGGGGATGTGCTGATAGACAGTAAAAAACATAACTCCTGCCCATCAGCTTAAACAAACAATTTCAACAAATCCTGCCGGTCAGCAGATGTAATAAGCAATTCTGGTTGTAATGGGTATCTTAGGATACAACCCCAATTCCCAAAAAAGTTGGGACAGTATGGAAAATGCAAACAACCAAACAAAAAGAGTAATTTAAAAATTCAATGCACCCTGTACTAAATTGAAAACACATTATTAACATATTATTTGATGTTTTACTTTGTGAATTTAATGTATTTTTTAAAATATAAACTCATTTCAAATCTGATGACTGCAATACATTACAAAAAACTTGGAACTGTCAGGGTTTTTTCCTGTTTTGTTTGCCATGTGCTGCAGGCAGCCATTTTACTAACCTCTCTTGCTGACTCTGGTGCATACTGTGTGATGCTGCTCAATTCCTGCACTTCGTTTTATGGCCAGACTGGTGTACATCATCAGTGTGAGACAGGATGCAGTCTCAGAATTGTGATGTCATCACTTACTATTTAAAGGGCCTCTGTTCAGTATGCTTTGCCCTTGCGTTGTCTCAGACCTGTTTCTGAGAGCTCCTGTGTATTACCTGGCTGTCTGACGTCCCTCCTGGTTCCTGATCCTTGGCTTGTTCCTGACTCTGCTGTTCACCTTGTTCCTGATTCCGGCTCGTCTGGCTACTCGCTTTGGCTCCTGACTCGGCTCGTCTGACTACCAGCTCTGGTTTTGATTCCTGGCTTGTTATTTGACTTGTGGACTTTTATTATTTTTTGCTATTAATAAAGGTGTGAATATTTTTGTACTTCTCGTCTCAGTCTGATTCCTGGCACCCTGACAGGAACAGAGGCAATTTAGGACTAATAGCTATGTGACATGTTGAAATAAGAAGGTGATGTGAAACAGGTGAGGCAATCGTGTAATCATAGTATATAAGTCTCCAAAAAAGGCCTAGTCCTTCAAGAGCAAGGATGGGTCGAAGCTCACCAATCTGCCAACAGATGCATCAGCAAATAATCCCAATCTTTGAGAACAACATTCCGCAAAAACTAATCGGTAGGATTTTGGGCATTTCACCTTTTACAGTGCACAATATAATTAAAAGATTCAAGGAATCCGGTCAAATCTCAGTGCATAAAGGGCAAGGGCGAAAACCACTTTTGAATGCATGTGATCTCCAATCCCTCTGACATCTCTGTCTCAAAAAACATCTTGAGTCTGTAATGGAGATCCTCAGATGGGCTCGGGAATACTTTGTTAAACCTTTGTTAATCAACACCATTTGACATTGCATCAACAGATGCAAGTTAAAGTGAAGGTAAAGTTAACTTGTCAACGATCCAGATTTCAAATATTTTTTAAAATTGAATAGGACTTTAAGGGCTCCATGTACTAAGCAGTCAGCGAGCTACCCGCAACAAATCTCGCGTCAAAATTCGCAAACTGATATGTACAAAGCCGTCAATTATGTTAAAACTCGCATCTTTAAAATTGCGAGCGTACTTATCCGCCAAACCTCACTACCGCTCCATTTTTCACTGTAATTAGACACATTTGACCACCAACTCGCCAAAAACGAATGTACTAAAAAATCTATTTGTCCGCTCGCTACAATTTCCGCTCCCACCTCGTTATTTTTGCCTCGCCACCTTTTAGGTGGCGGGCAAGGTACAAAACAATAGGAAAGTCAATCTAGACGCCAGTCTAGACATATATAAAAGGCAGTAATATCAGCATTGTACTTACAGCATAACTGGCGTCTAATTTGTCTCTCATTTCCATGTACATAAATTGCGCCCAATTTGTCGACTGTAATTAAAGAGTAATCTATATTTTAAATTTGTATTGTATAGTTGTCAATCTTTATAATTATTTTTATATTAATATTTATATATTATCAGATCCAGATGAAGCCATATCCAAATTGTAAATAAATATTACAAAAATAACGCTCTGTTATCACTCTTCAAAAAATTTTGAACAATAATAAAGTTGTTTAGATAAGTTGAACTTTTATAGGAGCAAAATTCTATTCCCGTGACTACTATGATGTTCGTGACACCTTGCATGTCACGTGTTAATAATTGGCCAGACAATTCAACTGAAAGTTAAGTACATCAGCTTAGTCGCGGCGAGCGAGGCGTCAAATTTATCAACAATCCGCAACTGCTCGCGGCGGGCTAGACTTGTCTATTTATTGGGGGAATATTAGTACATAGCGACAGCGGACACCATTTCGCCCGCCGCGAGTAACGGCGAGTTTATCCGCGTCTACAATGACGGATGAATTGACGGCTTAGTACATGGAGCCCTAAGTCATCATTTTTTAGGTTTTTACTTACATATCCCGTAATCTAACTTTTTGTTCTCATTTTTCAGTTTTCAAAATTTGTCCAGTTTTTTCTTTTTTTTCTTTCTTTTTGATTGACGTTTTTTCATTAGGTAGTTGAAATTCTGGCCGTTAGGCAGCCGTGACCCTACGTCATCCCTCTCCTAGATGCACTGCGCATGCACTACATTCTTTTTGCTAATAGTCGCGTCTCTCACGTAACATAGTAATGAATGAATAAAGCTCTTCATTCAATATTATGTTTTCCCCGCGATTAACGCATGCACATTGGGGATGTAAGATCAGAATCGCGCATGCGCATTTGCAGCGCTCACCATGAAGGCACTTCTGAGATTACGTATAGAGCAGGTGGGACCGCTCTATACGTCATGGCACTAAAAAATCCGGAAATAGTGGTTGGGAGGGTTTATCGACGGAACAGCAAGAAAAGCAATGAATCAAATTAAAATATTTGCATTTATTTTTTTATTGAATAAAGTTAGCGATTAGGTTATCCAATGGAAAAAGAATGATTAGATATATTAGGATTACCTAAACTTTACCTTCACTTTAAGGCTTTACTATGCAAAGCAGAAGCCATACATCAACACTGTCCAGAAGTTCCGCCAACTTCTCTGGGCTCATTCTCATCTGAGATGGACAGTAGCACAGTGGAATCGTGTTTTGTGGTCCGACTAGTCAACATTTCAAATACTTTTTTGAAAAAACAGCCATTGTGTTCGCCAGACCAAAGAGGAAAAATACAATCCAAGCTGTTATCAGCTTCAGGTCCAAAAGCCAGCGTCTTTCATGGTATGGGGGTGTGTTAGTGCTGCATGGGTAACTTGCACATCTGTGAGGGTACCATATATGCAGAACATATGCTACCATTTAGATTCTGTCTTTTCCAAGGACGTCCCTGCATTTTCCAGCAGGACAACGCCAAACCACATTCTGCCCAGATTACAAGCGCATGGTTGCGTAAGCAGAGTGCGGGTGCTAGCATGGCCTGTCTGCAGTCCTTACCTATCGTCGATTGAATGTGTAGCACATTATAAAGTGCAAAATAAGGCAATGAAGGCCCCGTACAGTTATTAAAAGAAAAGGTGATGTTACACAGTGGTAAACAGTCGCCTGTCCAAACTTTTTTTGGAGTGTGTTGCAGTCATTAGCTTTTAAATGAGTTGAAATTAGCTTTTAAATGAGTTGAAATAAGGTGTCCTGAAGAAGCGGTCTTAGCAACCGGGAAACGCGTAGTGTAACATTGTTTTTAAATAAATATCTTTTATATTACAATTACAAGTAGCACGGCATTTTTTGGCATTTAATACTGACAGCCATTTATGCAAGTAACAGGACACTGAGCTGCAGGTATATCGCAGAGTGCTTCATTGGAGCCCTTTTGTGACCTGAACTATTGAACCCAGAGGATATCGGTGAAATCAGTGAGCTGGACAGCTGACAAGTGTCCAGGAGGTCTTTGTGGCACTTCTCAAGTGCCCTATATCCTGTGAGTACATTTCAATTATTGCGCTTTCACAAGTGATCACACTGATACACACTATTGTGGCACTTTTATGTTTTTTGTCTCACACAGCACATTATTGACGCAGTACTGGTATAATTCAGCTAGCTGGACGGCTGCTAACAGTTCAGAAGGCATTTGTGGCACTTCTCAAGTGCTGGAAATTTTGTAAGTAGTTTTTATCTGGGGGCATGGCCTACTGAATTTAAAACGATACACACCATTTGGCGCCTCTTCTCTTTTCTCTTTTTGAACAGAACCTGTGATTGCCAACACCTATCTGGAATGAGTCTGCTGCCTGGAGATTTTAATACCTCTGAGAGTGTGGACTATCTAACTTTTATTGACAGAGGGATAGTCATATCATTGTAGTATACTTTGATAAAATCGTTTGAGTCTAACAATTTATATTTATATATGTAGGTTGTTATTTTGCTGGTTACAGTATACATTGTATTGTTATTATAAAAACAATTAGTGACAAGTTTTACATTTAACACTTTATTGTAGCACATAGCACACCAATACTGGCAATATAATAACTGCCAGTACACGAGGGCGCCTCTAATTTCACTTTAACAATAACACCTAACACTACACTACAATTAAATAAATTAACTAAATTAAATACAATTAAATAAATTAAATTAAATTAGCTAAAGTACAAAAAAAACACTAAATTACAGAAACTAATAAACAAATTACAGATATTTAAACTAATTACACCTAATCTAATAGCCCTATCAAAATAAAAAAAAAGCCCCCCAAAATAAAAAAAAACCTAGCCTAAACTAAACTACCAATAGCCCTTAAAAGGCCTTTTGCGGGGCATTGCCCCAAAGTAATCAGCTCTTTTATCTGTAAAAAAAAAATACAAACACCCCCAACAGTAAAACCCACCACCCACACAACCAACCCCCCAAATAAAAACCTAACTAAAAAAACCTAAGCTCCCCATTGCCCTGAAAAGGGCATTTGGATGGGCATTGCCCTTAAAAGGGCAGTTATCTCTTTTGCGGCCCAAAGTCCCTAACCTAAAAATAAAACCCACCCAATACACCCTTAAAAAAATCTAACACTAACCCCCTGAAGATCGACTTACAGTTCTGAAGATCCGACATCCATCCTCAAGGAAGAGGCAGAAGTCTTCATCCAACCGGGTCAAAGTCATCAACGAAGCCGGAAAAGTCTTCATCCAAGCCGGATGAAGTGGTCCTCCAGACGGGCAGAAGTCTTCATCTAGACGGCATCTTCTATCTTCATCCATCCGACGCAGAGCGGCTCCATCTTCAAGACATCCGTCGCGGAGCATCCTCTTCATCTGACGGACTAACGACGAATGAAGGTACCTTTAAGTGACGTCATCCAAGATGGCGTCCCTTAGATTCCGATTGGCTGATAGAATTCTATCAGTCAATCGGAATTAAGGTAGAAAAAATCCTATTGGCTGATGCAATCAGCCAATAGGATTGAGCTCATATTCTATTGGCTGTTCCAATCAGCCAATAGAATGCAAGCTCAATCCTATTGGCTGATTGGATCAGCCAATAGGATTGAACTTCAATCCTATTGGCTGATTGCATCAGCCAATAGGATTTTTTCTACCTTAATTCCGATTGGCTGATAGAATTATATCAGCCAATCGGAATCTAAGGGACGCCATCTTGGATGACGTCAAAGGTACCTTAGTCCGTCGGATGAAGAGGATGCTCCGCGTCGGATGTCTTGAAGATGGAGCCGCTCCGCGTCGGATGGATGAAGATAGAAGATGCTGTCTAGATGAAGACTTCTGCCCGTCTGGAGCACCACTTTGCCAGGCTTGGATGAAGACTTCTCCTGGCTTTGTTGAGGACTTCGACCCGGTTGGTTGAAGACTTCTGCCCCTTCCTTGAGAATGGATGTCGGATCTTCAGAACTGTAAGTCGATCTTCAGGGGGTTAGTGTTAGGTTTTTTTAAGGGTGTATTGGGTGGGTTTTATTTTTAGGTTAGGGACTTTGGGCCGCAAAAGAGCTAACTGCCCTTTTAAGGGCAATGCCCATCCAAATGCCCTTTTCAGGGCAATGGGGAGCTTAGGTTTTTTAGTTAGGTTTTTATTTGGGGGGTTGGTTGTGTGGGTGGTGGGTTTTACTGTTGGGGGGTGTTTGTAATTTTTTTTACAGGTAAAAGAGCTGATTACTTTGGGGCAATGTCCCGCAAAAGGCCCTTTTAAGGGCTATTGGTAGTTTAGTTTAGGCTAGGGTTTTTCTTATTTTGGGTGGGCTTTTTTTATTTTGATAGGGCTATTAGGTTAGGTGTAATTTTAAATATCTGTAATTTGTTTATTATTTTCTGTAATTTAGTGTTTGTTTGTTTTTTGTACTTTAGCTAATTTAATTTATTTAATTGTATTTATTTAAGCCTAGATTTTGGCGGTAGCCGTCAAAACCAGCGTTAGAGGCTCCTAACGCTGGTTTTTACCGCCCGCTGGTATTTGGAGTCAGTCAGGAAAGGGTCTAACGCTCACTTTGCAGCCGCGACTTTTCCATACCGCAGATCAACCTACGCCATTTGCATATCCTATCTTTTCAATGGGATCTTCCTAACGCCGGTATTTACAGTCTTGGCTGAAGTGAGCGTTAGAAATCTAACGACTAAACTCCAGCCGCAGAAAAAAGTCAGTAGTTAAGAGCTTTCTGGGCTAACGCCGGTTTATAAAGCTCTTAACTACTGTGCTCTAAAGTACACTAACACCCATAAACTACCTATGTACCCCTAAACCGAGGCCCCCCCACATTGCCGCCACTCTATTAAAATTTTTAACCCCTAATCTGCCGCTCCGTACACCGCCACCACCTACATTATCCCTATGTACCCCTAATCTGCTGCCCCTAATACCGCCGACCCCTATATTATATTTATTAAATGAGGAAAAAGGAATGCTGAGACTTGGAGTAGATGAAATGAAGTTTTATTCAGGAGCAGGCTTATCATTAGACACTTGGTAAGCTCCTAACTTACGCGTTTCGTGCATGGGCACATGCGCTTCATCAGAGATAATGGTCTCTGCTGGTCAGGATCCTTATAAGGGTGTGAGTGACCAATCAGAAGGGGTATCTTGTTAACCCTTTAGGTAGGTGTGAACTTTCACAGATTGGTTTTCTAATGACATCGTGCACACCTGACTTAGAGGTCCTGAGCAGCAGAGTACACTCATGAACAGATAATATGTTAAACAGATATTTAAATACATAGTACTTGTTAACAAACAATTTTTCAATAATTGACTTTGAAGTTGTTGCAATACTTTTACATATGCCTTAAAAACTGGTGAAAAATAATAGCTTAGTGCTTTTGAAAGAGAGCTACAGATAAAAGTATATGTGTTTATGGACAAATATTTTTCTTTTTTTTTTAAATAGGGCAGTTATATGAAAACACAATACACTTTGTCTGCTTTTGTTGAAGTGAACCAAAATGGTCACTTGCAGAAGGAAAACATTGTATATCTCTCTTTAAAACCACAGCAATGTATTTCTTTTTTTAAAAATAGGACAGTTACATGAAAATATGGTAAACTTTATCTGCTTGTGTTAAAGTGAACAAAAATGGTCACTAGCAGAGAGAAAACATTATGTAGCTCTCTATAAAGCCACAGTTATGTATAGCAACTATTATGTAACTTACTATAAAGCAACAGCAATGTACAAAACATAGTTATTCATTAAAATGATTAATAACATTTCTGAGACGTTGAAGAAGTATCTAAAAATAGCACTCTATTGGCTAAAGGATTCTGTATGAAACCCTTAGCTAATGTGATATTATATATAATATATTTCACATAATTTGTTATGAAACTATAGGAAAGACTAAATAGTAGATAATAGTCTTGATTACAAATGTACATGTAAATCTAACCCTAAAGAAGGAATATTGGGTTATATTAAATAGTTGATTCATAACTAGATGGTTTTAACAATGCTAAAATAGATAGATATGACCAATGGATAAATTATGTTAAAAACATTTTCTTATGAAGTGATGTAGGAAAAATTATTTTTTAATTCATTTTTTAATTCCTTTTTGATTAGGGAGGGATAGGTTAAGCTTAAATAAATGAAGTATGGACAGTTTTAGCAAACCTATGGTGGGAACAGAGGGGAGAAAGTGAAGTATATAGAAGTAAACTATATGACTATATGTATGCTATAGGGACTAATAGGCTGAGCCCTATAAATTGTAGGTTTGGTTAATATTGGATTCAAAATTATTTTATCCATATTATTAATGAACCTAAGATATGACGTTGTATATATAAAGTGTGTTGATGTTAATTTTATCTGTGTATTTAAGAAAGTAATATATGGAAATTGTTTATGATATGAAGGTGAAACATATCTTGCTTACTCTATATATAGATTAACATCATATCTTTTGTTCATGCCTTGTGGTGCTCTAGTTTGCAACATGAATATCCAATATACTTCTCTTTTGGATAACATCTTATTTCTGTCGCCCCCTAGTGGATTGTTTGTTATGTGTTCTATGGCTTTAAATGTAAAATGACTAAGTTTGTTATCATGTGTATGAAAGTGTTTGGCCACAGGTGTCCTAGGGAATTCCTCTTCTATTGATAAGAGATGTTCTCTTATATGGTCCTTCAGTGGGCGTGTCGTAATACCTATATATTGTTGTTGACAATGTGTACATGTAATTAGATATATTATGTGAGTGGACGTACAGTCCATTCTATCAGTTATTGGATATGTTTTATGTGTTTCTGAAGAGCTAAACGTTAAACATTTTTCAGTATATTTGCAACTTTTGCATGGTACATGGCCACATCTGTAGTTACCTTTGGTAGGTGTTAGCCAATTGGTGGTTGGTGAGATTTTTTTATGAAATTTGTGTGTGATCTTGTCACGTATAGTTGGTGCTTTTTTGGCTACAAATCTTATATGTTTCTGTAATTTGTTTCTCAAAGTGATGTCACTATTGAGAAATGGTAAATATTTCTTAATAATCTTTGTAATGGTATAGAATTGATTGCTGTATTTAGTTACAAAGCAAATATCTTCTGTAAATGTGAAGTTTTTATTGGTGCTACTGCTGGTTGTTCCTGTTGTGGTTTTTTTGTTGTTAAGTAATGTAACCCTATCTATCCTCGCTACTTGGGATTTGATTTTGAGAAGGACACTTTTTTTGTAGCCTCTGGATATGAGTCTGTTTGTAAGTTCATCTGCTTGTTTAAAGTATAATTGGAGAGAACTGCAGTTTCTCCGCAATCTTAGATATTGGCCCTTGGGAATGCCTTTTTGCATGTGTGGGGCATGGCAAGAGTCTGCTCTAAGTATAGTATTTCTTGATAGGAGTTTTCTAAATGTACTAGTTGTAATATTTCCTTCATCATTGTGCTCTAGTGTAAGATCTAAAAAATTGATGGTCTTATCATTATTTTGATGCGTAAATGACAGATTTAATGTATTGTTGTTAAAGAAATCAATGATTTCCTGGATAGTGAGTTCAGTATTTTTCTTATAGATGAATATTAGGTCGTCTATAAATCTGCCATATACTACTACTTTGTCATCGAGGGCCAGTCCACCCCCAAAGAGGTACAGATGTTCAAAATACCCCATATATAAGTTTGCATAGGAGGGGGCGAATTTGGCTCCCATGGCTGTGCCACATTTTTGGAGGTAGTACTGTCCCTCGAAAACAAAGTAGTTGTGTGTAAGAAGGAATCTTGTAAGTTCTTCAAGAAATATGATAAATTCTTCTGGATAACTGGTGTGTCTCTTTAGCATGTATGTAAGGGCTTTAAGACCTTCCTCATGGGGGATACTAGAATACAGAGCTGATACATCAACAGATAACCAAGTGTAGTCTTGCTGCCATGTGATGGTTTGAATTTGTTGTATGAGATGTGTGCTGTCTCGTATGTATCCAGGTAGGGACTTGACTATGGGTTGTAGTATGTTGTCTAGCCAGTTACCTATCCTTTCGCATAGTGAACCTCTGCTGGCTACAATGGGCCTGCCAGGTGTATCAATGAGAGATTTATGTATCTTCGGTACTATGCGAAAGGTGGGAATGATGGCAGTGATGTGCAGTCACTAGAGGCAGGTGAGGCAGTGCTTCACCTCTCATATGGGCAAAAAAAAATATTTTTTTTATGGGCTTTAAAAAAAAATTGCAATTTTTTTCCCCAGCATTTTTTTTCTTCACAGATACATGTTGTGCAATGGAGAGGCACAAGCAGGTCTGCCCACCATTACACAACATGCTGCGCCATCTACTGGATGACAGTGGTTAAGATCATTGGATGGCCCATTAACTGCTTATTTGAGGCAGTCCTATTTGGGATGACCCAATCCAGTGAGAGGCATTAGTAAGTGGAACTTAGGGTTGGGGCTGGATGTTAAATCATATAAAACAAAACAAAAACGGAAAAAAACTACTTTCATTTATTTTGTTGCTGTGCTGTGAAGCTGCCAGCTTTTGCTAAAGTGAAAAAGAGAGTTCTGTACTTCTCCTCTAAGTGCAGTGGAATGTGCCACTGTCACTTCCTTAATACAGACAGAGGCAGAGCAGGAAGAGATTCAGTCAATAAGCAGTGTTTAAGACACATCTTAGTAAGTTCTACAACCTTAGATTTCACTGAAAGGGATTCTGTTTGTGAAAATTATAATTTAATGAATGTGGTTTAGTGTTTTTTTACTCTTTTACAGCAGGGTCATTTT
Source organism: Bombina bombina (assembly GCF_027579735.1). NCBI lineage: Eukaryota > Metazoa > Chordata > Amphibia > Anura > Bombinatoridae > Bombina > Bombina bombina. The sequence goes on from NC_069500.1 coordinate 557,330,284, forward strand.
TGTATTTTGTTTCCTCAACCTTTACACCCACTAACTTAACAGCTTGCCTTCACTTTCTGAACTCTCTGTAGCTCTGCTGTTTTATTACTTAAAAATGCAGTGGTCTCTCTCCCTCCCCTCTTGTGTGTGTGTCTCTCTATCTATCTATCTATCTATCTAACTATCTATATCTATCTATCTATGTATCTATCTATCTATCTGTCCATCTCTCTCCTTATGTGTTGTTCTCCCCATGGTCTCTCTGTCTCTCTTCCTCCCCCTCTGACTCTCTCATCCCTTATGTGTCTCTCTAACCCTCTGTGTTTGATTGTGTCTCTCTCTCTTTCTCTAACCCTCTGTGTGTGATTGTGTGTCTCTCTCTTTCTTCCTCTCTCTCTCTAACCCTCTGTGTGTGTGTGTGTGTGTCTCTCTCTCTTTCTCTCTCTAACCCTCTGTGTGTCTCTCTCTTTCTCTCTCTCTCTTACCCTCTGTGTGTGTGTCTCTCTCTCTCTCTTTTTCTCTCTCTCTAACCCTCTGTGTGTGTCTCTCTCTCTCTCTCTCTCTCTCTCTTTCTCTCTCTCTCTAACCCTCTGTGTGTGTCTCTCTCTTTTTCTCTCTCTCTCTCTAACCCTCTGTGTCTCTCTCTCTCTCTCTCTCCCTTTCTAACCCTCTGTGTGTCTCTCTCTCTAACCCTCTGTGTGTGTGTGTCTCTCTCTCTCTCTCTCTCACCCTCTGTGTCTTTCTCTTTCTCTCTCTTTCTCTCTCTAACCCTCTCTGTGTATGTGTTTCTGTCTACCTTTTATTTTTTTAATTAATGAATTGGTAGTGCCATCTGATGGTGTGGCTTTATTTAAAGGGGTGGGGTCAAGCGCCCCACCATCTTTAAATTTCACCAGCCGCCACTGGATCAAGACATTTTTATATTTACTGAACAATGAAAGAATCTATAAGCATAATTTGCAGCATTAAAGTAAAAAGTATGTTTTAAACATATTTTAATGGGCATGGATTTCTAGATCTCATAATCAGAGCAAGCATTTTGTTATCTGGCAAGTGTTTCTGTTACAATCCTTTAGACTAAAATCAGATGTTTACTAAGTTGACCAGTTTTCCAAGACACCATTTAAAGGGACATGAAACCCATATGTTTTCTTTCATGATTTAGAAAGAACATGCAATTTAAATAACTTTCCAATTTACATCTAATATGTAATTGTCTTCATTCTTTTGATATCCTTTGTTGAAAATCATATCTAAATATGCTCAATAGCTGCTGATTGGTGGCTGCACATAGATACCTCATGTGATTGGCTCACCCATGTGCATTGCTATTTCTTCAACAAAGGATATATAAAGAATGAAGGCGTATCCAAGCCACTGCCTCACCAGCCTCTGACGTCACTGCACGTCACTGAATGATGGGATATTCTACCAGGCAGTGATCTGCTGTTTCTTGATTTAGAAACCCTTCTTCTACCGCTGAATCTAATAATGTATAAAGCTCTTGTTTATACTTATTAGTAGGATTATAGGTAAGCTTATGATATGTCTCTCTGTCATTAAGTTGTCTATATACTTCTCTTCTATAGTCTTCAGTATTGAGGATCACTACTGCACCGCCTTTATCCGCTGGGGTGACCACTATGTTATTGTTGTTACTGAGTGACTTTAGTGCTTGTTGTTCACTGATAGATACATTTTGTTTACTCATAAGGTTAGTGGTTGTGGTGGATGTAGACTCTATAGTGGAGTGCAGACTAGTGAGTTCTAACTCTACAAGATTCTGAAACATTTCTATTGCTTCGCTCCTGCTGTGTACTGGGTAAAAATACGATTTAGTATGTGTTGGAATTTTAGGTTTGGGAATAGAATCATAAATACTGACTTCTCTAAGTGTGATCGCTTGTAGTGAAGTTAATGTGTGAAGATCGCATAGATCAGTGAATTTTAGACCTATAGAGTGTACCTCTCTGTGTGATATAATTTCTATTATATATATATATTTATTAACCCCTAATCTGCCGCCCCCAACGTCATCGCCACCTAGCTACACTTATTAACCCCTAATCTGCCGACCGGACCGCTTCGGTACTATAATAAATGTATTAACCCCTAATCCGCCTCACTCCCGCCTCAATAACCCTATAATAAATAGAATTAACCCCTAATCTGCCCTCCCTAATATCGCCGACACCTAACTTCAAGCATTAACCCCTAATCTGCCGACCGGAGCTCACCGCTACTCTAATAAATTTTTTAACCCCTAAAGCTAATACTAACCCTAACACCCCCCTAAGTTAAATATAATTTTTATCTAACGAAATAAATGAACTCTTATTAAATAAATTATTCCTATTTAAAGCTAAATACTTACCTGTAAAATAAACCCTAATATAGCTACAATATAAATAATAATTATATTGTAGCTATTTTAGGATTAATATTTATTTTACAGGCAACTTTGTATTTATTTTAACCAGGTACAATAGCTATTAAATAGTTAATAACTATTTAATAGCTACCTAGTTAAAATAATTACAAAATTACCTGTAAAATAAATCCTAACCTAAGCTACAATTAAACCTAACACTACACTATCAATAAATTAATTAAATAAAATACCTACAATTATCTACAATTAAACCTAACACTACACTATCAATAAATTAATTAAATACAATACCTACAAATAAATACAATTAAATAAACTAACTAAAGTACAAAAATAAAAAAGAACTAAGTTACAAAAAATAAAAAAATATTTACAAACATTAGAAAAATATTACAACAATTTTAAACTAATTACACCTACTCTAAGCCCCCTAATAAAATAACAAAGACCCCCAAAATAAAAAAATGCCCTACCCTATTCTAAAATTAAAATAGAAAAGCTCTTTTACCTTACCAGCCCTGAAAAGGGCCCTTTGCGGGGCATGCCCCAAAGAATTCAGCTTTTTTGCCTGTAAAAAAAAACATACAATATCCCCCCCAACATTACAACCCACCACCCACATACCCCTAATCTAACCCAAACCCCCCTTAAATTACGTAAGTCATTTTGCGGTAAGGCCAAAGAAGTGTGCAGTGACCCTAGACCTTCAAGACTCGTAATAGCAGCGGTAGAAAAAAAGAAGCGTTATGACCTCATAACGATGCTTTTTTACCCTAACGCACAACTTGTAATCTAGCCGAATGTGTTTTCAATATAGTACAGGTTGAATTGACTATTTTTGTTTGTCTTTTTGCATTTTCCATACCGTAAACAAATAATTCAACTTAAGCATAACCATTAGATGTTTGCCAATGAACACCTGCATTTAGTACATGTCACTTGTGAATAATAATTTCAAAGCGACACCAAAAGTTGAGGCCCATTTTCCCCTCAGAGTGCTGATGATTGATGGAGGGATGTATTGGGTAGTGGCACAAGTATACCTTGTTGGAATTAGTCACAAGCCTTTCCTTTGCCTATACCACAGGTCATAAATAAAATATACCTTTAAAATTAACTTTACTCACAATGAATCACATTAAAATACCACAATAAAATACCAGAGTATGGACCATTAACTTAACAATGCTTAGTTGGACAATATAACAAAATACTTTAATTGATATGCTAATGTATTTGGACTGAAATAACCTCTTTAGCTACAATAAGGCAAATTATAATATATATATATATATACAAGTATATAGCAATAACTGTAATTCAATTTTGATATTAAAATACAAAATTCTTTCTAAACATTAATATGTAATATGTAATACCAGTATACTTTTTACAATCTAACTAAACCTTTAGAATATCTTTTATTTAAAATATTAAATATACAATTGCTTATACTTTATCAGATCACCAGTTTGAGATTCAGTTAATATCCAAATATGTCTATCGTCATATGTTATAGGAGAATTATGCACATTTGTAAGATAATTAATATCTTGATAGTCTCTTATCCACAAAGAGTGTCCCAATGTATTTGTCTTACAGAAAACTGTGTTTGCACACTGGTCTTTCTATAAGCAAAACTGGCAGCCAGCAGGATTGCAACAGTTACCAAGAAATGTTTTGCCTTGTTTTCTTTTTTCTCTGAGACAAAACTCCTCCCCATCTCTTAATCATTCGATAGATTTGGATATGCCCTCTTCTCTGATTGGCTACTGGGAAATGTCATTGTTAACAGCCAAATGCCTTTTGGTTGTAATTCTGGATTTAGGTCATTGGGGGCAGCAGACAAGACAAACAGTTTCATTTTCAAAACTGTTATACAGTAAATACAGTTCTTATATATATATTTATCAAATGCCTATTTTTATATACTTTTAATCTCCTAGTTTTAATAATTATATGTTCCATATATGGTCCGTTTAATATAATTTATTTTGAGTATTTCAAGATTAAACATGAATATACCCCACTTATAATATATTAAAAATGCGTTTAAAAATCATATTTTCTATGAAAAGATTTAAAAGGATTATAATACCTTCATCATGGACTCAATTACTTTCTCAGTTATCATCTTAATATCACATACATACCTTGAGATCAGCAATCAGATGTAGTTTCATATAATTATATCTATATTGGATTACTATCCCATATAAATATTTCATATCTGTATATGTGTATAAAAGATATGATATTATTTAAAACACCAATTATATATGTACTTATTAGATGCCTGAAAAATATAAGAATATGTTAACCATTAAATTTATTACTAAACTGAAATGCATTTCTCAGACCCATGGACATATACATACATATACAAGACTGAGGTATGCCTTATTGAAAATTAAACCTAAGTTGTACTTAAAAATGAATTTTAGAGTTACAATGCAAACGTGTTTCTGTTAGCCAGCCTAATGCGTATCTAGTCTTCAAAAGAAATCCAGTGAGCCATTGTGTTAAATTATCACATGTGTCTGTTACCTCATAATATCTTGAAATTCTGTTAGCTTATCTGAATATAGTGCATAATTTTGTCTCCAACACCCCAGGATGCATATTGAGAATCTTCAAAGGGCTGATTGTGATCTAACATTTGATTGTCAAGTAAATGTTAATTACTATAACCTAGATTTAGAGTTCTGCATTAGCCGTCAAAAGCAGCGTTAAGGGCTCCTAACGCTGCTTTTGGCCACCCGCTGGTATTTAGAGTCAGACAGGTACAGGTCTACCGCTCACTTCCCTACCGCAATTCCAGGCTACCGCAGATCCTCTTACGCCAATTGCATATCCTATCTTTTCAATGAGATCTGCCTAACGCTGGTATTTGGAGTCTTGGGAGAAGTGAGCGGTAGAGCCTCTACCGACAAGACTCCAACCGCAAAAAAAAGTCAGTAGTTAATAGCTTTATGGGCTAACGCGTGAATATAAAGCTCTTAACTACTGTGCTCTAAAGTACACAAACACCCATAAACTACCTATGTACTCCTAAACCGAGGCCCCCCCACATCGCCGCCACTGTAATAAAATTTTTTAACCCCTAATCTGCCGACCGGACACCGCCGCCACCTACATTATCCCTATGAACCCCTAATCTGCTGCCCCTAACATCGCCGACTCCTATATTATATTTATTAACCCCTAATCTGTCCCCCCAATGTCACCGCTACCTAACTACACTTATTAACCCCTAATCTGCCGACCGGACCTCGCCGCCACTATAATAAATGTAATAACCCTTAAACCGCCGCACTCCCGCCTCGCAAACACTAGAATAAATTGTATAAACCCCTAATCTGCCCTCCCTAACATCGCCGCCACCTACCTACAATTATTAACCCCTAATCTCCCGTCCGCACCGTCGCCGCTACTATAATAAAGTTATTAACCCTTAAACCTAACTCTAACCCTAACCATAACACCCCCCTAACATAAATATAATTTAAATTAAACGAAATAATATTCCTATTAATAACTAAATGAATCCTATTTAAAACTAAATACTTACCTATAAAATAAACCCTAATATAGCTACGATATAACTAATAGTTACATTGTAGCTATTTTAGGATTTATATTTATTTTACAGGCAACTCTGTATTTATTTTAACTAGGTACAATAGCTATTAAATAGTTAATAACTATTTAATAGCTACCTAGTTAAAATAAATACAAATTACCTGTAAAATAAATCCTAACCTAAGTTACAATTAAACGTAACACTACACTATCATTATATTAATTTACGGCTAGATTTAGAGTTTTGACGGTAACGACCCGCATAGCTAACGCTGGCTTTTTTCTGGCCGCACCTTTTAAATAACTCTGGTATTGAGAGTCCACAGAATGGCTGCGTTAGGCTCCAAAAAAGGAGCGTAGAGCATATTTAACGCAACTTCAACTCTCGATACCAGAGTTGCTTACGGACGCGGCCAGCTTCAAAAACGTGCTCATGCACGATTCCCCCATAGGAAACAATGGGGCTGTTTGAGCTGAAAAAAACCTGCAAAAAAGCCGCGTTCAGCTCCTAACGCAGCCCCATTGTTTGCTATGGGGAAACACTTCCTACGTCTGCACCTAACACTCTAACATGTACCCCAAGTCTAAACACTCCTAACCTTACACTTATTAACCCCTATTCTGCCGCCCCCGCTATCGCTGACCCCTGCATATTATTATTAACCCCTAATGTGCCGCTCCATAAACCGCCGCTACTTACATTATCCCTATGTACCCCTAATCTGCTGTCCCTAACACCGCCGACCCCTATATTATATTTATTAACCCCTAATCTGCTGCCCACAACGTCGCCTCCACCTGCCTACACTTATTAACCCCTAATCTGCCGACCGGACCGCACCGCTATTATAATAAAGTTATTAACCCCTAATCTGCCTCACTAACCCTATAATAAATAGTATTAACCCCTAATCTGCCCTCCCTAACATCGCCAACACCTAACTTCAAACATTAATCCCTAATCTGCCGACTGGAGCTCACCGCTATTCTAATAAATGTATTAACCCCTAAAGCTAAGTCTAACCCTAACATTAACACCCCCCTAACTTAAATATAATTTAAATCTAATGAAATTAATTAATTCTTATTAAATAAATTATTCCTATTTAAAGCTAAATACTTACCTGTAAAATAAATCCTAATATAGCTACAATATAAATTATAATTATATTATAGCTATTTTAGGATTAATATGTATTTTACAGGTAACTTTGTATTTATTTTAACCAGGTACAATATCTATTAAATAGTTAAGAACTATTTAATAGCTAAAATAGTTAAAATAATTACAAAATTACCTGTAAAATAAATCCTAACCTAAGTTACAATTAAACCTAACACTACACTATCAATAAATTAATTAAATAAAATACCTACAATTACCTACAATTAAACCTAACACTACACAATCAATAAATTAATTAAATACAATATCTACAAATAACTACAATGAAATAAACTAACTAAAGTAGAAAAAATAAAAAAGAACTAAGTTACAAAAAATAAAAAAATATTTACAAACATCAGAAAAATATTACAACAATTTTAAACTAATAACACCTACTCTAAGCCCCCTAATAAAATAACAAAGCCCCCCCAAAATAAAAAATGCCCTACCCTATTCTAAATTACAAAAGTTCAAAGCTCTTTTACCTTACCAGCCCTGAACAGGGCCCTTTGCGGGGCATGCCCCAAGAAATTCAGCTCTTTTTCCTGTAAAAAACACATACAATACCCCCCCAACATTACAACCCACCACCCACATACCCCTAATCTAACCCAAACCCCCCTTAAATAAACCTAACACTAAGCCCCTTAAGATCTTCCTACCTTGTCTTCACCATGCCAGGTATCACCGATCGTTCCAGGCTCCGAAATCTTCATCTAAGCCCAAGCGGGGGCTAGACATCCATCATCCGACGGCTGAAGAAGTCCAGAAGAGGCTCCAAAGTCTTCATCCTATCCGGGAAGAAGAGTAGATCCGGACCGGCAACCATCTTCTTCCAAGCGGCATCTTCTATCTTCATCCGATGAGGACCGGCTCCATCTTGAAGACCTCCACCGCGGACCCATCTTCTTCCGACGACGACTTCCCGACGAATGACGGTTCCTTTAAGGGACGTCATCCAAGATGGCGTCCCTCGAATTCCGATTGGCTGATAGGATTCTATTAGCCAATCGGAATTAAGGTAGGAAAATTCTGATTGGCTGATGGAATCAGCCAATCAGAATCAAGTTCAATCTGATTGGCTGATTCAATCAGCCAATCAGATTGAGCTTGCATTCTATTGGCTGTTCCGATCAGCCAATAGAATGCGAGCTCAATCTGATTGGCTGAACTTGTTTCCTATGGGGGAATCGTGCATGAGCACGTTTTTGAAGCTGGCCGCGTCCGTAAGCAACTCTGGTATCGAGAGTTGAAGTTGCGTTAAATATGCTCTACGCTCCTTTTTTGGAGCCTAACGCAGCCATTCTGTGGACTCTCAATACCAGAGTTATTTAAAAGGTGCGGCCAGAAAAAAGCCAGCGTTAGCTACGCGGGTCGTTACCGTCAAAACTCTAAATCTAGCCGTAAATTAATATAATGATAGTGTAGTGTTAGGATTTATTTTACAGGTAATTTTGTAATTATTTTAACTAGGTAGCTATTAAATAGTTCTTAACTATTTAATAGCTATTGTACCTGGTTAAAATAAATACAAAGTTACCTGTAAAATAAATCCTAACCTAAGTTACAATTAAACCTAACACTACACTATCAATAAATTAATTAAATAAAATACCTACAAGTACCTACAATTAAACCTAACACTACACTATCAATAAATTAATTAATAATAAAATAGCTATAATATAATTATAATTTATATTGTAGCTATATTAGGGTTTATTTTACAGGTAAGTATTTAGTTTTAAATAGGAATAATTTATTTAATAAGAGTTAATTTATTTCGTTAGATTTAAATTATATTTAACTTAGGGGGGTGTTAGTGTTAGGGTTAGACTTGGCTTTAGGGGTTAATACATTTATGAGAATAGCGGCGAGATTCGGTCGGCAGATTAGGGGTTAATAATTGAAGTTAGGCGTCGGCGATGTTAGGGAGGGCAGATTAGGGGTTAATACTATTTATTATAGGGTTATTTAGGCGGGAGTGAGGCGGATAAGGGGTTAATAACTTTATTATAGTAGCGGTGAGATCCGCTTGGCAGATTAGGGGTTAATAAGTGTAGGCAGGTGGAGGCGACGTTGAGGGGGGCAGATTAGGGGTTAATAAATATAATATAGGGGTCGGCAGGGGTTAGGGGCAGCAGATTAGGGGTACATAGCTATAATGTAGGTGGTGGCTCTTTGCGGTCGGCAGATTAAAGGTTAATTATTGTAGGTAGGTGGCGGCGACGTTGTGGGGGGCAGGTTAGGGGTTAATAAATATAATATAGGGGTCGGCGGTGTTAGGGGCAGCAGATTAGGGGTACATAAGTATAACGTAGGTGGCGGTCAGCAGATTAGGGGTTAAAAAAATTGAATCGAGTGGCGGCGATGTGGGGGGACCTCGGTTTAGGGGTACATAGGTTGTTTATGGGTGTTAGTGTACTTTAGAGCACAGTAGTTAAGAGCTTTATAAACCGGCGTTAGCCCAGAAAGCTCTTAACTACTGACTTTTTTCTGCGGCTGGAGTTTTGTCGTTAGATTTCTAACGCTCACTTCAGCCACGACTCTAAATACCGGAGTTAGAAAGATCCCATTGAAAAGATAGGATACGCAATTGACGTAAGGGGATCTGCAGTATGGAAAAGTTGCGGCTGAAAAGTGAGCGTTAGACCCTTTCCTGACTGACTCCAAATACAGGCGGTAGCCTAAAACCAGCGTTAGGAGCCTCTAACGCTGGTTTTCACGGCTACCGCCAAACTCTAAATCTAGGCCTAAATAAATTACCTACAATTACATAAAATAAAATACAATAAAATAAACTATTCTATAATACAAAAAAAAAAAACACTAAATTACAAAAAATAAAAAAGAATTACAAGCAGTTTAAACTAATTACACCTAATCTAAGCCCCCTAATAAAATAAAAAAGCCCCCCAAAATAAAAAATTCCCTACCCTATTCTAAAATACAAAAGTAATCAGCTCTTTTGCATGAAAATAAAAATACAATACCCCCCAACATTACAACCCACCACCCACATACCCCTACTCTAACCCACCCATACCCCCCTTAAAAAAACCTATCGCTAACCCCTTGAAGATCTCCCTACCTCGAGTCGTCTTCACTCAGCCGAGCCGAATTCTTCATCCAAGGTGCGCAGAGGAGGTCTAGGTCTATCATCCGGTAGAAGTCTTAATCCAAGCGGGGCAAGAAGAGGTCCTCCATCCGGTAGAAGTCTTCATCCAAGCGGGGCAAGAAGAGGTCCTCAATCTGGTAGAAGTCTTCATCCAGGCGGCGTCTTCAATCCTCATCCATCCGGAGCAGAGCCATCTTCAAAGGAGCCAACGCAGAGCCATCCTCTTCTACCAACGGACTAACAATGAATGAAGGTTCCTTTAAGGGACGTCATCCAAGATGGCGTCCCTTCAATTCCGATTGGCTGATAGAATTATATCAGCCAATCGGAATTAAGGTAGAAAAAATTTGATTGGCTGATGCAATCAGCCAATCAAATTGAAGTTCAATCCGATTGGCTGATCCAATCAGCCAATCGTATTGAACTCGCATTCTATTGGCTGTTCCGATCAGCCAATAGAATGTGAGTTCAATACGATTGGCTGATTGGATCAGCCAATCAGATTTTTTCTACCTTCATTCCGATTGGCTGATAGAATTCTATCAGCCAATCGGAATTGAAGGGACGCCATCTTGGATGACGTCCCTTAAAGGAACCTTCATTCATTGTTAGTCCGTCAGGGAAGAAGGATGTTCCGCGTCGGCAGGATGAAGATGTATCCGAAGAAAGAAGATAGAAGATGCCGCTTGGAAGAAGACATCGCCCGGATGGAAGACCTCTTCTTTGCCGCTTGGATCCAGACTTTGCCCGGATGGAGGACCTCTTCTTTGCCGCATGGATCAAGACTTCTACCGGATGGAGGACATCTTCTTGCTCCGCTTGGATGAAGAATTCGGCTTGGCTGGGTGAAGATGACTCAAGGTAGGGAGATCTTCAGGGGTTAGTGATAGGTTTTTTTAACCCCTTAATGACCGGACCATTTTTCAATTTTCTTACCCTTAATGACAATGGCTATTTTTACATTTCTGCAGTGTTTGCGTTTAGCTGTAATTTTCCTCTTATTCGTTTACTGTACCCACACATATTATATACCGTTTTTCTCGTCATTAAATGGACTTTCAAAAGATACCATTATTTTCATCATATCTTATAATTTACTAAAAAAAAATGATAAAATATGAGGAAAAAATGGAAAAAAACACACTTTTTCTAACTTTGACCCCCAAAATCTGTTACACATCTACAATCACCAAAAAACACCCATGCTAAATAGCTTATAAATTTTGTCCTGAGTTTAGAAATACCCAATGTTTACATGTTCTTTGCTTTTTTTGCAATTTATGGGGCAATAAATACAAGTAGCACTTTGCTATTTCCAAACCACTTTTTTTCAAAATTAGCGCTAGTTACTTTGGAACCCTGATATCTGTCAGGAATACCTGAATATCCCTTGACATGTATATATTTTGTTTTAGAAGACATCCCAAAGTATTGATCTAGGCCCATTTTGGTATATTTCATGCCACCATTTCACCGCCAAATACGATAAAAAAAAAAAAAGTTCACTTTTTCACAAATTTTGTCACAAACTTTAGGTTTCCCACTGAAATTATTTACAAACAGCTTCTGCAATTATGGCACAAATGGTTGTAAATGCTTCTCTGGGATCCCCTTTTTCAGAAATAACAGACTTATATGGCTTTGTGGTTGCTTTTTGGTAATTAGAAGGCCGCTAAATGCCGCTGCGCACCACACATGTTTTATGCCCAGGAGTGAAGGGGTTAATTAGGGAGCTTGTAGGGAGCTTGTAGGGTTAATTTTAGCTTTAGTGTAGTGTAGTAGACAACCCCAAGTATTGATCTAGGCCCATTTTGGTATATTTTATGCCACCATTTCACCGCCAAATGTGAGCAAATAAAAAAAAAAAACTTTACATTTTTCACAATTTTAGGTTTCTCACTGAAATTATTTACAAACAGCTTGTGCTATTATGGCAGAAATTGTTGTAAAAGCTTCTCTGGGATCCCCTTTGTTCAGAAATAGCAGATTTATATGGCTTTGGTGTTGCTTTTTGGTAATTAGAAGGCCGCTAAATGCTGCTGCGCACCACACGTGAATTATGCCCAGCAGTGAAGGGGTTAAATTAGGTAGCTTGTAGGGATCTTGCAGGGTTAATTTTAGAGATCAGCCTCCCACCTGACACATCCCACCCCCTGATCCCTCCCAAACAGCTCTCTTCCCTCCCCCACCCCACAATTGTTACCGCCATCTTAAGTACTGGCAGAAAGTCTGCCAGTACTAAATAAAAGAGTTTTTTTTTTTTTTTAAATAAAAATTATAAAATATTTTAGTTGTGATGGACCCCTGCCTTAGCACCAACCTCCCTGATCCCCCCCTCCAGCTCTCTAACCCTCTCCCCTACCTAATTACCGCCATCTTGGGTACTGGCAGCTGTCTGCCAGTACCCAGTTTGGCCCCACAAACCAAACTATTTTAATTTTATTTATAACTTTTATTTGTATGTTTAATTATTTCTGTAGTGTAGCAGCCCCCCCCACAATACCCCCACCCCCTCCCAGATCCTTTTAAATGTTAAAAAAAAAAAAAAACTTTTTTTCCCCTTCCTTTTTCATTGGTGTCAGTGTGGCTAATGCGCGCATGTGCACGTGCACGCGCGCCCATGTGCACGCGCACACCCGCGCACGTGCACGCGCGCGCATCGTGCATGCGCGCACACACGCTCCCTCCTCCCACCGGACAAAGGCACCTGAGACTTGTAAAGGGGTATTGCAGGATGCCTCAATATCGAGGCATCACTGCAATACCCTCAGAGCTGCTGGAAGTGATTGTGATCACTTCCAGCACTCTGTTAGACAACTGACGTACCAGGTACGTCCATTGTCATTAACTGCTTGTTAATGCATGACGTACCTGGTACGTCAGTTGTCATTAAGGGGTTAAGGGGGGTTTGGGTGGGTTAGAGTAGGGGTATGTGGGTGGTGGGTTGTAATGTTGGGGGGTATTGTATTTTTATTTTCAGGCAAAAGAGATGATTACTTTGGGGCAAGACCCCGCAAAAAGCCCTTTTAAGAGCTGGTAAAAGAGCTGATTACTTTTGTATTTTAGAATAGGGTAGGGAATTTTTTATTTTGGGGGCTTTTTTATTTTATTAGGGGGCTTAAATTAGGTATAATTAGTTTAAACTGCTTGTAATTCTTTTTTTGTAATTTAGTGTTTTGTGTTTTTGTATTATAGAATAGTTTATTTTATTGTATTTAATTGTAGGTAATTTATTTAACCCCTTAAGGACCACAGCACTATTCCATTTTCTGTCCGTTTGGGACCAAGGCTATTTTTACATTTTTGCGGTGTTTGTGTTTAGCTGTAATTTTCCTCTTACTCATTTACTGTACCCACACATATTATATACCGTTTTTCTCGCCATTAAATGGACTTTCTAAAGATATCATTATTTTCATCATATCTTATAATTTACTATAAAAAAAAAATATAAAATATGAGGAAAAATTGAAAAAAATACACTTTTTCTAACTTTGACCCCCAAAATCTGTTACACATCTACAACCACCAAAAAACACCCATGCTAAATAGTTTCTAAATTTTGTCCTGAGTTTAGAAATACCCAATGTTTACATGTTCTTTGCTTTTTTTGCAAGTTATAGGGCCATAAATACAAATAGCACTTTGCTATTTCCAAACCATTTTTTAAAAAAAATTAGCGCTAGTTACATTAGAACACTAATATCTTTCAGGAATCTCTGAATATCCATTGACATATATATATATATTTTTTTTAGTAGACATCCCAAAGTATTGATCTAGGCCCATTTTGGTATATTTCATGCCACCATTTCACCGCCAAATGCGATCAAATAAAAAAAATTGTTCACTTTTTCACAAATTGTTTCACAAACTTTAGGTTTCTCACTGAAATTATTTACAAACTGCTTGTGCAATTATGGCACAAATGGTTGTAAATTGTTCTCTGGGATCCCCTTTGTTCAGAAATAGCAGACTTATGTGGCTTTGGTGTTGCTTTTTGGTAATTAGAATGCCACTAAATGCGCACCACACGTGTATTATGCCCAGCAGTGAAGGGCTTAATTAGGGAGCATGTAGGGAGCTTTTTGGGGTAATTTTAGCTTTAGTGTAGTGTATTAGACAACCACAAGTATTGATCTAGGCCCATTTTGGTATATTTCATGCCACCATTTCACCGCCAAATGCGATCAAATTAAAAAAAACGTAACATTTTTCACAATTTTAGGTTTCTCACTGAAATCATTTACAAACAGCTTGTGCAGTTATGGCACAAATGGTTGTAAATGCTTCTCTGGGATCCCCTTTGTTCAGAAATAGCAGACATATATGGCTTTGGCGTTGCTTTTTGGTATTTAGAAGGCCGCTAAATGCCGCTGCGCATCACACGTGTATTATGGCTAGCAGTGAAGGGGTTAATTAGGTAGCTTGTAGGGAGCTTGCAGGGTTAATATCACATTTAGTGTAGAGCTCAGCCTCCCACCTGAAACATCAGACCCCCTGATCCCTCCCAAACAGCTCTCTTCCCTCCCCCACCCCACAATTGTCCCCGCCATCTTAAGTACTGGCAGAAAGTCTGCCAGTACTAAAATAAAAGCTATATTTGTTTTTTTTGTGTGTTTTTTAAAAAAGCATATTTACATATGCTGCTGTGTACTATCCCCCCTTAGCCCCCAACCTCACTGATCCCCCCCAAACAGCTCTATAACCCTCCCACTCTAACTTAATCTGCGCCATCTTGGGTACTGGCAGCTGTCTGCCAGTACCCAGTTTAGAAGAAAACATGCTTTTTTTTTCATTTTTACTAAACTTTTCTGCAGTGTAGCTTCCCCCCACACCAAACCAACCCCCCACCCCTCCATGATCTCTTTTTGTGCTTTTGCACAAACAAGATTTGGGCATTTCTTACTAAAAATATTTTCCGTAGTGTAGCGGTTCCCACCCGCTCCCGCCCGTGCACGCGCCCGCCACCCTCCGTGCACGCGCGTGCGCCAGCACGCGCCCCCTAACAGTCCCGCCCCCGATCCCGCCCCCCTTGACATCACAGCGCACACCGATGGCCGCCCACCCGCCTCCCAAGCCGGCTCCCACCCACCAACGATACCGGCCATCGATGTCCGGTGCAGAGAGGGCCACAGAGTGGCTCTCTCTGCACCGGAAGGCCATGTAAGGTTATTGCAGGATGCCTCCATATCGAGGCATCACTGCAATAACCGGAAAGCAGCTGGAAGCGAGCAGGATCGCTTCCAGCTGCTTTCCACACCGAGGACGTGCAGGGTACGTCCTCAGGCGTTAACTGCCTTTTTTTTGAGGACGTACCCTGCACGTCCTCGGTCATTAAGGGGTTAATTAATTTATTGATAGTGTAGTTTTAGTTGTATTTGTAACTTAGGTTAGGATTTATTTTACAGGTAATTTTGTACTTATTTTAACTAGGTAGCTATTAAATAGTTCTTAACTATTTAATAGATATTGTACCTAGTTAAAATAAATACAAAGTTGCCTGTAAAATAAATATAAATCCTAAAATAGCTACAATGTAATTATTAATTATATTGTAGTTATATTAGGGTTTATTTTATAGGTAAGTATTTAGTTTTAAATAGGAATAATTTAGTTAATTTTAGGAATATTATTTTGTTTAATATAAATTATATTTATGTTAGGGGGTGTTAGGGTTAGAGTTATGTTTAGGGGTTAATAACTTTATTATAGTAGCGGCGACGGTGCGGGCGGGAGATTAGGGGTTAATAATTGTAGGTAGGTGGCGGCGATGTTAGGGAGGGCAGTTTAGGGGTTAATAAAATTTATTATAGTGTTTGCGAGGTGGGAGTGCGGTGGTTTAGGGGTTAATACATTTATTATAGTGGCGGTAAGGTCCAGGCGGGAGATAAGGGGTTAATAAATATAATATAGGGGTCGGCGGTGTTAGGGGCAGCAGATTAGGGGTTAATAATAATATGCAGGGGTCAGCGATAGCGGGGGCAGCAGATTAGGGGTTAATAAGTGTAAGGTTAGGGGTGTTTAGACTCGGGGTTCATGTTAGGGTATTAGGTGCAGACTTAGAAAGTGTTTCCCCATAGGAAACAATGGGGCTGCGTTAGGAGCTGAACGCTGCTTTTTTGCAGGTGTTAGGTTTTTTTCAGCCAAAACTGCCCCATTGTTTCCTATGGGGATATCGTGCATGAGCACGTTTTCCCAGCTTACCGCTACCGTAAGCAACGCTGGTATTGAGGGTTGAAGTGGAGCTAAGTTAGGCTCAATGCACCCTTTTTTGAGCCTATTGCAGCCCCTCAGACAACTCTAAATACCAGCGTTGTTGGAAGGGTGTGCTGGGAAAAAAGCAGCGTTAGCTACGCGGGTCTTTACCAACAAAACTCTAAATCTAGGCGTATCTTTCTGGGCTTTAGCCAGTTCCAAAGAGGTCATCACAGACAGCATGATTGCGTATCTCTACATGGGGTCACCACCTGATAACCTTTATTATACATTTTGGGCAGGAAACTTCATATATGGGTGTTCAAACTTGAGAGTGTCATTCTAAGGCTTTACAAGTGTGACTTCCTTTGTTCTCAGATGTTCTATTAATCAGGAAAATCTCATGTCTCATGTCTGACCTCAGATTTGCAATACACAGAATGTATTCAGCGATAAAATGAGCATGCTCAAATTTAATATTTGATAGATTGTATACTTATTTTATCTTATTATATATATATATTTAACTTGGTGAATAAAGACCTGCACTCCAATCCTCAAATATTTGAGTGAGCAGCCACCAGGGTGCTATTTCAAAGATTTACAAAACAGTCACTTAGTAAGATAGCACTCACTGGGTTAAACATAACCCAGTGTTTAACCAAGTGAGTGTTATCTCACTAAGTGACTGATTTTTTTTTTATTTTTATATATATATATATATATATATATATATATATATATATATATATATATATATATATATATATATATTGTCTACTGACATTCACAGATACCCTGACATAATTCCCCCTTCCACTTTTAAAGTCAGTGGTACTTGGTGAGAGTATTGACGGTATCCACCAGAGGCAATCTTCTGATGAGGAGATTCCGTTATTTTTCGATCCTTACATGCTCTCTCGCTAGGCATCTTTAAACTACAGTACTTCTTTAGTGCATTTGGGGATATGACACTTAATTCTCCCTCTATGACACTTAATTCTCCCTCTATGACTTGTAGTTGGGATCTAGGATGGCACGCTCGCAACTGATTAATATGGACCCATTTGTCCATAAAAGTGTCATTTTTAGGTATCCTAATTTTATAGGCAACTGGAGATATTTTGTCAGTAATGACACAAGGACCCTTCAATGATGGAAGAAATTTCTTCTCCTTAACCTGATCTCTTCCAAAGTTATAAAGATAAACTTAATCATTTATTTCATATTCCTTTTTGGACGTCTTGAGATCATAATAGGTTTTAGCAGGAGTTGCAGATTTTTCTATGTTCCTTTGAGCATAATTGGCGGTAGAAGTTAACGATTAAGTCAAAATGTATACCGCTGTCCTCACAAAGTCCAAGTATACAGATATTTAATAATATTGTATTTAAAGAAATATCAGAACTACAAGTGAGACCCCCAACAACAAATTTAATGCAACGGGAAAAAACGAGCTCTATCCGAAATCCAAGACTGGAATGATGTTATTATACTCAAAGCCGACAAAGGTGGCAATATTGTAATTTGGCCCACAGAACTATATCTCAAAGAAGTGAACAAACAGTTAACCAACCAGACTTGTTATAAAAAATTGTGGAGCAATCCCACTGAACAGTTCCATACTCAGTATAATGATATGATAACCATTGCCAGAATCAATAATATCATTACAAACAAGGAGAAAATATTTCTGACAGTGAACCATCCAAAAGTAGCCACCTTCTATTTAATTCCTAAAGTGCACAAAAATCAAAAACAGCCACCAGGTCGTCCGATAGTGTCTGGCAATGATAATCTCACAGAAAAAGCAAGTAAATATATTGATACAAGATTGAGAGAATTTTTAACACAAATACCCTCATTCATTAAAGACACTATGGAGACTTTACAGCAACTCCAAGACATCCAACTTAAACCCTCTATGTGGCTTGTTATGGCAGATGTAGAGGCTCTCTACACGAGCATACAGCACGATCTGGGACTCGAAGCAGTACAATATTATCTTGATATGACTGATGAAGAAGATCAGAATCATAATAATTTTATTTTAAAATTATTAGAATTTGTACTGAAAAAGAACTACTTTGTCTTCAATAATCAATTCTATTTGCAGTGTAGAGGGACAGCAATGGGCACAGCTTGTGCACCAACTTATGCCAACCTATTTTTAGGTTGGTGGGAACACAATATAGTCTTCACAGCTAATAATGATGAATTTACTCAACATATCCCTCTCTGGCTGAGATACATTGATGATATCCTGATGATATGGGAAGGACCCAAGGACAAATTGGATAAATTCCTGCACATCTTAAACAAGAATTATTTGAACATCAAATTAACCTATGAATGTAGTCAAACTGAAATCACATTCTTGGACTTGAGACTATTTAAGAAAGCTGATGGAACTTTAGGAGCAGATCTATTCAGGAAAGAAACAGCAACTAACAATATTCTGTTCAGCAAAAGTGCACATGCTCCATGCACTATCAAATCCCTCCCAATAGATGAATTCTTAAGAACCAGGAGAAACTGTTCAGAAGAAGAATTATATCAAAAAAGAGCTTCTGAAACAGCGTGTCGTCTCAGCCAGAGAGGGTATAGTAAATCCTCCATCAAAAAGGCCAAACACAGAGCCAAAAAAAACTAATTGACAGGATTTATTGAAACCGAAATCACGATTAAATGATGGAAAAACAAGACTTGTATTGACGTATAATGCACAAAGCCATGATATAATCAAAATAATGAAAAAACATTGGCATATCCTACAATCTGACAAAATACTGGAAAAAATTATAGGACCAAAGATAGAGGTGAGCTACAGAAGGACAAAGAATCTGAAAGATCTTTTGAGTCCTAGTCACTATATGTGCAAACACAAAAGAAACAAGAGTGGTAATATACCAAATGAATCTTATTCATGTGGATCGTGCATAAGTTGTAAATTTATGAAAAAAACCACCACAGTAAAAGATAGATTTAATAAAGTACATCATATTAAATCTTTTATAAATTGTAATACCACTGGAGTAATATATGTCCTCAACTGCGAATGCCCGAAAATTTATGTGGGAATGACGACGCGCAAATTACATACAGGAACAGGAACATACTAAAGGAACATGTACGCAACATTAAAAACACAGCTAAGGATCTACAAAACAAGAAAGCCATTACTTCAGTGGCACAACATTTTTACAAATACCATCAAAGTAAACCCAACAACCTACAGTGCTTTGGAGTACAAAAAATTAATCTCGGCATAAGAGGCGGAGATAAAGAAACATTATTACTCCAACATGAAAGTAGATGGATCTACCTATTAAATGCCATTCAACCAAATGGGCTAAACGAGCATAACAATTATTTTTCATATCTATAAACAAAGTAAGAAGACAAATCTCAATCAAGAAACAGTAGGGTCACAAATATTACATATAAAATTCAATATCAGTCATATTTTCTATATACCAACAATCTGAGTCAGTAAACAACTCAGGCCAATTATTATAGCTTTAGAAATATGGCTGAAAGGTATTAATATGTAAGAAAAATGGAGCAGTTCATAATCTGATAATTATATAATATGTGTATATAATTAATATAGTAGGAGCACTTTAGAGACCCTACTAAGGCCCATATATAGAATAACAGTCTAGGTGGACTGCCTAGAGCATCCTCATTATTTGTTCTTGATATATAGCATGGATAGGAAGACACTGTGAATGTGGATTTGATTTATAATTTTTATTGGGCACTGCCACAATATTGGGAACAGTCTAGGTAGCACATTCTAAGCTATTCACTATGGTGACATATACTAATGTAGCATGTCTCATTCACCAATATCTAACACATCTTATCTAATGTCACTCACCATTATGACGTGCACTAATGCAGCATGTCCTTTCTACTAATATTTTTCACTAAGAAGTACAGTAATTTTATGGACTGATTTCACCGACGTTTAGCTTAATTCACTGTTAATTCCAACACATGCAAAACACCTTTTAAGGTATTTTGCATCACTTTTTATTGGTTATTATTATTTATTATTTTTTGTCTTTTAATATTTGTTTGTTTACACATGTAGTAATAACAGTATATTGATTCAACACACATTAGGCACCAACATTTATTTGTCACACATACACACACATTATTTTTCTTTCTCCAAAATTTGTTTATATGAAGCTCGGTGTGTCCATCATTAGAACAGTAATATTTGTATTTCTATCCTTATGATCCAACTATTCCCTCTATATTGGAATGAGTATATTGACTTAAAAATATATAACAGCTAAGGTTTATGAAGATTAGGATAAACATGGGGATATGGAAGTAGTACAGTTTAGCAGTATTGTAAGTAAAGTGTTATAACACAACCATCCAGATTTGGAAATGGATTGTATACCTATTAATAATAAACAACAACAAATTACATCTTATTACAGAAGCATCACCCAAGCACATTACTAGTTAATCCATAAAAATCATATTTTAATATTATGTTATACAAATGATTTAATATGGTATATTTGAGAATTTTTAGGTAGCTGTCCAAGGCATATACTGCCTAAAACTTAAGCTAAAATGTTTCTATTTGTAGTAAGTGGCTACGTATATAATTTAGCATCTTTTGGTTACATACATAGTTACTGAAATAACCTAACACGGTATTAAGAACATAATAAGATACAATGACAGCGTGGGAACTGTCAGAAATCTTCACTCTGATAATTCTCCAATGAGCTGACAGACAGCATCAGACAGAAATGTCAGGGTTTCTCTGATTGGTACTTAGCAACCTCGAATTTGATATGGTATGACGACACTATTAGGAGAGGAATACGAGGTTACAAAAGACCACGCTGAACGCTTTGCCACGCACTTTGAGAAAGCCACGTTGGTGGCGAAACATGTTAGGGCCAAGCCTAGCTGTAAATTTTAATTAGCAGATGTTGTGAGGAATTTAAATACCCAACAGCGATTTTTAACAACTCAGACTCACGTAGAATAACGGCATATAGCCGATAATGTAGAAATAGTGTGGGCAGTAGTTTAAATTAAAGCTGGCGGGTTAGTTACTTATTCAGCGGTATTTATGGTAAATTGTGATTTATACTATAATATCGTTATCAGATGTTGGTTTTGCTAACTTATAAAATTGAACATAGCAGAAATACTGGGACATTGATTCGTAAACCAGAGAGTGTGCAACCACGCAATATTAGATAGACCAGTATAGATTGTTTACGCTTATGCGAACTGCATTAATCTGTTGACAACAATTTATTAAACACACTAACTACTAAAACGAGGGGAACATAATTCCCTCATGTTAATGCAGGAATACAAATTTGCTAAAAATACAAAACGCATATTATAACGAAGCTAATGTATACGGATGAATATATAATATGAAGATGACATTAGCGCAAACAAAATTTATCTGGTGACTCCTAAACTGTTAGGAATAAGATTATTCAGAATACTGGTTACGAATAATAATAGTTAATTGTGAATAAAAGAGGTTTATAATATTCTCCTTGTTCTCATAAATTATTAATGGACAGCAACCCAGTTACCTATACTCTACTTAACAATCGATTTTAGTCAAACGTATATTATAACAGAGACAGATAGTACTATGCTCAGCCGAAAACGCTATATAAGAATACTATTGAGTGTTATAAGTATATAAGTGTATTAAAGCAGAGACTAGCATTGCTGAGTGCAATCAACAACGTTATATAAGAGTACCATTGATTATTACAAGTAGATTACCTATGTTCAGTTACACCAAGCACTTGTGAAAACACGTACCAACATTTATTTATATCTTGTTATCTGGGAGTCCTTATCAGGCTATGGATTTGTCATCCTAGGTCAAGAATAAACCCCATTAGCAATTTCCTATACTCATATATACAAGTCAAATATTACATGCTCACCAACATCTTGTGTTTTTAGTTCACATATGTATGTTTGTTTGTGGACACCGTTTTATCCTTATTCCAAATAAAGGTTATATTTTAATTAGTTACGGTAAAAACCGTTCCTTCTCCCTGAAATGTATTGTTCTAACCAAAGCCACTATATCTTAGGTAGGAGTGCTATACAAGTGTACACCATTTTTAATCCCAGGATTAAAAACATTTTTCTTTCTTTTTAGAATACCAGCAACAGTGTGTGACAACCTTGTGAAGACTTACAGAAAATGTTTGACCTCTGTCATTGCCAACAAAGGATATATAACAAAGTATTGAGATGGACTTTTGATATTGACCAAATACTTATTTTCCACCATAATTTGCAAATAAATTCTTTCTAAATCAGACAATGTGATTGTCTGGATTTGTTTCCACATTTTGTATCTCATAGTTGAGGTATGCCTATCATGAAAATTACAGGCCTCTCTCATCTTCTTAAGTGGGAGAACTTGCACAATTGGTGCCTGACTAAATACTTTTTTGCCCCACTGTATATATATATATATATATATATATATATATATATATATATTGTCTACTGACATTCACAGATACCCTGACATAAGTCAGTGGTACTTGGTGAGAGTATTGACGGTATCCACCAGAGGCAATCTTCTGATGAGGAGATTCCGTTATTTTTCGATCCTTACACGCTCACTCGCTAGGCATCTTTAAACTACAGTACTTCTTTAGTGCATTTGGGGATATGACACTTAATTCTCCCTCTATGACTTGTAGTTGGGATCTAGAATGGCATGCTCGCAACTGATTAATATGGACCCATTTGTCCATAAAAGTGTCATTTTTAGGTATCCTAATTTTATAGGCAACTGGAGATATTTTGTCAGTAATGACACAAGGACCCTTCAATGATGGAAGAAATGTCTTCTCCTTAACCTGATCTCTTCCAAAGTTATAAAGATAAACTTAATCATTTATTTAATATTCCTTTTTGGACGTCTTGATTTTTCTATGTTCCTTTGAGCGAATGCAAAGGCATATTGCAGGTGCTTCCTTAAGTTCTCCACATATTGATGTGTATTGGTGGCATTTATCAAGTTCTGGTCTGTTGTACGGTACAATAGATGTTGAGGTAGAACCATTCTTCTACCAGTCATCAATTCAAAAGGTGACATTTTAGTAGCACTACTTGGAGTTACTCTTAATGCCATTAAAACTAGAGGTAATTTTACATCCCAGTCTTTACCCGTTTCACTCACAAACTTTTTGAGGATTTTCACAATGGACTGGTTGTAACGCTCTACGCCATTACTTGAGGCAGCTCTATATGCAGTATGGAGCTTTCTTTTGACCCCTAGTATTTTCCACATTTTGGTCATCACTTCGCTAGTGAAGTGGGTTCCCCGATCGTATTCTCTGGGGTAAACCAAATCTAGGAAAACACGTGGTTGACAAGAAATGTTGCACATATTTCAGCACTATTGTTAGGTGCCCTGATGCACTCTACCCATTTAGTGAATAGGCACATTACTGTTAACATGTATTTGTTACCTTTTGATGACCTTGTTACTGGACCAATAAAATCAATTTGTATATCTGACCATGGCATTTCCATCCCCCTTTTCTGCAATGGCGCTCTATGCGTTGGCGCAGTGGGTTGGAACTGTGGACAGATTAAACAACCTTGACAGTAGTTTTGAACATCTTTTAACATCTGTGGCCAAAAGGCATAATAACGCAATATTTCATACGTGAGTTTGGCACCACGATGACCAGATGTGGAGGCATCATGGGCATGTTGAAGCATGAGACCTCTGAAATTTGTAGGTACCACCCATTGCTGAATACCAGTTTTGGAAGTTCTAACTAACTAATACAATCATCTTTTGAGATGGGGTTGCTTTCAGGATCTTCTATGTGTTTATAGAAGATGCCTACACTGGGGTCTTCCTTTTCACTAGTGATCAGATCCTCACTATGAGAATCCTGACTCCATTGTACCAGTTTAGGCTCACTCTGTTGTTTAGCCTGGTTTCTGGTAATGGCTTTGTAATGATTACTGTAGGTTTGGAACACAGCTGTAGATTTTAGATTTGTTTGTTTCACTAGTACCTCTGTATTCCTAATGGAGATAGGAAATACAGAATTTGGCAGAGAGTGATTTTAGTTGTGGTTGTAGATAACAACTATGAGTCAGAATTATTGCTATAATTGCACTGAGTGAAAGACCTTTTTAAACTATCAGTAGACAATACTATGTAAGAAAGCAGTTCTTTAAACCAAGATCACTTTAAATTGTATGTCCCTTTAAGGATTGGTTGATGAGTGCGATGAGAGATTAAGCTGTTTCAGAAAAATAGAGGCTGTATAATATCCTCTTATACAGAACCTCTAGTGACAGTGATGCGGTTTGAGATCTGCAAAAGGAAGAAACAATTCAGCAAAGCTGCTTAGTATTTTTACAAGAGACCTGCTCCTAGCCGTCTGGTTCGTTTGGCTTCCCTGTGTCTGTGTGAGTAAACGGAGCAAACAGCTGTTCTCAGTGGCGGTTGTGAGCTGCGGTTATGTGACAAGTACAAGCAGCTCCGATATACACTGTTGCGAGTGAATGCTGTGCGGTAATGAAGACGGCTGCAATCAGCTTGTCAGCATGAGAGAAGGTCAGTTCGCTGTTCAGTTAGCCGCACTTAGGTTACAGCTGTGTGAAAGAGATCAGTAGAGAGAGTATGGTGGAGTCCTGGGTGATCATAAGCTAGACACAGGAATTATCGTAGGCAGCAGCTTTCTACAACATGTACAATTTAACAGAGGAAGGCTGTATAGAATAAATCCTCCAGTAGGGAATATTCAAAGAATTACTTCAGCAATTGTAATCCAAAAGTTAGAGAACCGTAATCACAAAACGTGCTCTGGCTCAGCTTCAGTTAGGTTAACAAACAAATTACTAAGCACTTGTTGCAGCTGAGTGAGTCCCTATAAAGGTAAAGGGGGAGGGCCAGAGGAAATCCTGACAGGCTGGAATGACCCTTGGTCTTTTTCCAGTGTATGGTTAAATCATTGGACACCACTAGATTATCAATCTTGCAGAACCACTTGCCATGTTTGACTGGTTTGTTGTTAATTTTCTGCATGCCATTTCTTTTCCAAGTTGGCAGGTATTCAACCAAACTTTCACGCACATAATTTGAGTCAGTAATGATCACAAATTCATGAATATCGTGTTCAATATCCATCTCAATGGTTTTTAGAACAGCAGTTAGTTCTGCAACTTGACTGGATCTTGGTCCAATGTTGAAACCTTCAGAAATGTTTGGGAATCCATTTGCCCAAGTTATACCAATGCCAGCAACTAATCTGCGCTCATTATCAATAGTGGCATGGTAAGAACAACCATCAACATATACCCAAGGTAATGTTTGACAATTGTCCTCGTATATATTATACAAGGGAAAGCAATTGTTCCTCCAGGATATAATCTTCTAATAACTCTTCCCCATGATCCTTAGCAGTACAGTCATGGAGCTCAGCAAGCCCCTGTGCAACCGTATTCTTTTTATTTTGCTTGTAGCGAATTTCTAAAGACCAGCCTTGTAAGGAAAGAGTCCAAGCTGTTATGCGGCTTTGCAGATATAGCAAAGGCTCGTGGGTCGTTTCTACAATAATTTTCTCGCCCTGTATATAGCTGCGGAAATTTTGATCAAATACTAGAGAGGC
The DNA here is from genome assembly GCF_027579735.1 of Bombina bombina. Lineage (NCBI taxonomy): Eukaryota > Metazoa > Chordata > Amphibia > Anura > Bombinatoridae > Bombina > Bombina bombina. Next base: position 557,356,395 of record NC_069500.1, read on the forward strand.
ATTTTACAGATGCCTTCCTCTGTGCTGAAGGGATAAATAGACTGAATTGTTAACAGTCCCTCTGGCATAGATGCAAAGGATTGTTCTATTAATTGTTTTTCAGTTAAGTATCCTTCAAGTATTAGCCCAATTACATTATTCTGGAATCCAAAAGTGTAATAACTTGATTTTAGCGCATATCCTATGGTAGTTCCCTTGGATAAGGTGATATCCTGTGGGGTAATTTTATACACAATAACATGTATTGGAACAGTTCCATAGGAGTATGGGTCATTGTTATACCCAGATTTTGCATTCTAATGGAGAAGCAAATTAGTGTTTCAGAGGTTTTTAATTTCTGACCTCCTTTCACTTGTGAGGATAAGAGGAATTTATCAGCCCCAGCAGGGATTACAACATTGTTAGACTCCTGCATATTCACAGCATATGTCAATTGCTGGTTTGATTACAGGGCCGCATTTTCATCCTGAAATACTTCAGGGTCCCCCTTTAATCTGCTCCAGAGGCAAAGGTTAATCAAATCTATTTGTATAGCATATCTATGTAAGAGATCATTGCCAATGTATATTTGATTATGTGGAGTATTTAAAACTATAAACAGGTGCTTCACTGATTTATTACCTATGGATATAGATAATAAACACTTAGCTGTGTTGTTATAGCTTTCACACTTGTCATGGGGTGAAAGATTTTTAATCACTTTAGGTTCAGCTATCTGCACTAATAAGTATTTGCTTATATAGCTAGCTTCCTGTTTTAAGTTCAATTTAGCATACTTGGTTTTACCAAGGTCATGCACTTGCATAGGGATAAATAGATCCTCTTTAACTTTCGCAACTTCTGCAAGGAATTGTGAATGATCTCCCCCTTTAGGGGATTTAGGGTCCCCCTTGTGGAGGTACATGGTTAATACATTGCCGTCTAAGGAAATATTTGCTATCTTTCCAGGCAAAATTTTAAAAGTATTACCATCAGAGCTGCTTAAAGGGACACTGAACCCAAAAATTTTCTTTTGTGATTCAGATAGAGCATACCATTTTAAGCAACTTTCTAATTTACTCCTATTAGCAATTTTTCTTCATTCTCTTGCTATCTTTATTTGAAAAAAAGAAGTCATCTAAGCTTTTTTTGGGTTCAGAACTCTGGACAGAACTTTTTTATTGGTGGATGAATTTATCCACCAATCAGCAAGGACAACCCAGGTTGTTCACCAAAAACGGGCTGGCATTTAAACTTACATTCTTGCATTTCAAATAAAGATACCAAGAGAATGAAGAAAATGTAATAATAGGAGTAAATTAGAAAGTTGCTTAAAATTTCATGCTCTATCTGAATCACGAAAGAAAAAAATTGGGTTCAGTGTCCCTTTAAAGGAGTCTGATCATCTATTTGTAGGATAGTGATTTCAGGTATAGAGTCATTCCTGAAATGAATCTCCACAGCATCTGGCTTCTCTTCTACCACGTGACAGTTATGTAGGATTCGAGATATACCGGATCGCTCATAATTAATAGGTCTTTTTACTTGTGACCAAATTACATTATTACGGTATAAAACAGATGGAATTCGCACTGTCACAATCCAATAGTCTGGAGTAATCTTGTTCAAATGAATCCGGTACAGCACCTACTAGGACCACCCTTGACGTCCAAATGGCTGTATATAGTGCAAAAAAATAAGGTGGCACACATTTTAACAGGCTTCACCTGCCCCTTTCTCAAGCTAATTTGTAAATGAAATACACACGCATTTTATAGGCTATTAGTAAAAAAAGGTAACCAAAGCATAGGAGTGGTTTACAGGTATTGACATCATCACAGATCATGTGATTTTTAAATACATTAGCACAAAACAAAAAACAATTTAACCCCTTACACCCCATTGGAAGAATTGGAGACCTAGCTAAAAACAAATGCAGCGCATAAACAACATAAGACGAATCGAAAGTATAAAAAACTTTTATGTGGTACTTTTTCCCAGTGTAAGGATGGGAGATCACTCCCCCCTTAATAACATTGTTACATTGGGCACACCCCAAACACAGAAATGTACCTTGTTTGGGGTTCCCAAAGAATTGTTTTTGGGCACCACTAGTGGGTTTAACTGATGTGGCACGAACTAACTGTCTACCTATTGTGTTGCCTCTACGATAAGAGGCTCTAGGTATTTCCTTAAATTCTTTGATCTCTGGGCAGGCCTCTTGTAATAAATAACAATGTTTTTTAATGATGTTAAATACTTTCTTGCTCATAGTGTTATATGAGCTAACAAAGTTCAATCTTATGTGACTAGGTGTATCTTGCCTGACTGGGCAACTTTTTAAAGAGTTCTCAGTTTCTTCCAATTCTTGAGCATTGTAGCCCCTACTGACAAATTTACTCTTCATGTTATTGGACCTGTCCTGTTTAATGAGTAGGTCTGACAGTATTCTCTCTACTCTCAACAACTGAGACTTAGGCAAACTTTGAAAAACTTGTGGGGGATGGAAGCTATTACTATGTGAAAGGGTGTTCCTATCAGTTGGCTTCACAAAAAGGTCAGTAGCTAATCGGCCATCTTTTTTATAGACCATTGTGTCCAGAAATCCCACTTTCTGCATATGCATTTTACTACTGAATTTCAAAAAATGGACTGCATTTTCAATGCTAAGTCTGAATTCAGTCAGTGTCTCAGGGGGATCCCACCACACAATGAACAGATCATCTATGTAGCAGAACCAACCCTGGCAATATCGGGAGTATAGTGGATTTGTGTACACATGTCTTTTTTCAGTGGCATCAATATTGTATATATACAATACTACAGATGACAGCCGGAAGTTCTTCAGTATTATTGAGATTTTAATGGGACGCATACAATATTGACATCTCGCCAATCACTTAGATATACAGATTAGGGGTTAATAAGTGTAGTTAGGTAGCGGTGACATTGGGGGGGGGGCAGATTAGGGGTTAATAAATATAATATAGGGGTCGGCGATGTTAGGGGCAGCAGATTAGGGGTTCATAAGTATAATGTAGGTTGCGGCGGTGTACGGAGCGGCAGATTAGGGGTTAATAGTATAATGCAGGTATCAGCGATAGCAGGGGCGGCAGATTAGAGGTTAATAAGTGTAAGGCTTACAGAGGATTAAGGAATAGGCCTACTACTCTCAGGTTGTTTTTAATGTACAAAATAAAAGTTATATTTTAAATTCCCAATTTCTCCACTACAAGTCCAGGCACAGAGTGCTATAAGTGCAGTCTTTAGAGAGGTCTCTCCCTCTTTTTTGTTTCAGTATATTATACAACTGCACAGCACCACCTTTTCTGCTACTATAAGTATAGAAACATTAATTTAGTGTTTGTTACTCACTGCAATTATAGAAAAGGCTGCCGTTATGGTGCCACTGTATATATGTTGTGGTAAATACTGTTAATAAGTGTAAGGTTAGGGGTGTTTAGACTCGGGGTACATGTTAGGGTGTTAGGTGCAGACTTAGAAAGTGTTTTCCCATAGGAAACAATGGGGCTGTGTTAGGAGCTGAACGCTGCCCCATTGTTTCCTATGGGGATATCGTGCACAAGCACGTTTTGCCAGCTTACCGCTACCGTAAGCAACGCTGGTATTTAGGGTTGAAGTGGAGCTAAGTTAGGCTCAACGCACCCTTTTTTGAGCCTAACGCAGCCCCTCAGACAACTCTCAATACCAGCGTTGTTAGAAGGGTGCGTTGGCAAAAAAAGCAGCGTTAGCTACGCGGCTTTTTACCGACAAAACTCTAAATCTAGCCGATAGTTAATATAAGTGGCGGTGGTGTAGGGGGCTCAGATTAGGGGTTAATATAGTTAATATAGGTGGCGGCGGTGTAGGGGGGTCAGATTAGGGGGTAATAAATTTAATATAAGTGGCGGCAGTGTAGGGGGGTCAGATTATGGGGTAATACATACAGGGAGTGCAGAATTATTAGGCAAATGAGTATTTTGACCACATCATCCTCTTTATGCATGTTGTCTTACTCCAAGCTGTATAGGCTCGAAAGCCGACTACCAATTAAGCATATTAGGTGATGTGCATCTCTGTAATGAGAAGGGGTGTGGTCTAATGACATCAACACCCTATATCAGGTGTGCATAATTATTAGGCAACTTCCTTTCCTTTGGCAAAATGGGTCAAAAGAAGGACTTGACAGGCTCAGAAAAGTCAAAAATAGTGAGATATCTTGCAGAGGGATGCAGCACTCTTAAAATTGCAAAGCTTCTGAAGCGTGATCATCGAACAATCAAGCGTTTCATTCAAAATAGTCAACAGGGTCGCAAGAAGCGTGTGGAAAAACCAAGGCGCAAAATAACTGCCCATGAACTGAGAAAAGTCAAGCGTGCAGCTGCCAAGATGCCACTTGCCACCAGTTTGGCCATATTTCAGAGCTGCAACATCACTGGAGTGCCCAAAAGCACAAGGTGTGCAATACTCAGAGACATGGCCAAGGTAAGAAAGGCTGAAAGACGACCAACACTGAACAAGACACACAAGCTGAAACGTCAAGACTGGGCCAAGAAATATCTCAAGACTGATTTTTCTAAGGTTTTATGGACTGATGAAATGAGAGTGAGTCTTGATGGGCCAGATGGATGGGCCCGTGGCTTAATTGGTAAAGGGCAGAGAGCTCCAGTCCGACTCAGACGCCAGCAAGGTGGAGGTGGAGTACTGGTTTGGGCTGGTATCATCAAAGATGAGCTTGTGGGGCCTTTTTGGGTTGAGGATGGAGTCAAGCTCAACTCCCAGTCCTACTGCCAGTTTCTTGAAGACACCTTCTTCAAGCAGTGGTACAGGAAGAAGTCTGCATCCTTCAAGAAAAACATGATTTTCATGCAGGACAATGCTCCATCACACGCGTCCAAGTACTCCACAGCGTGGCTGGCAAGAAAGGGTATAAAAGAAGAAAATCTAATGACATGGCCTCCTTGTTCACCTGATCTGAACCCCATTGAGAACCTGTGGTCCATCATCAAATGTGAGATTTACAAGGAGGGAAAACAGTACACCTCTCTGAACAGTGTCTGGGAGGCTGTGGTTGCTGCTGCACGCAATGTTGATGGTGAACAGATCAAAACACTGACAGAATCCATGGATGGCAGGCTTTTGAGTGTCCTTGCAAAGAAAGGTGGCTATATTGGTCACTGATTTGTTTTTGTTTTGTTTTTGAATGTCAGAAATGTATATTTGTGAATGTTGAGATTTTATATTGGTTTCACTGGTAAAAATAAATAATTGAAATGGGTATATATTTGTTTTTTGTTAAGTTGCCTAATAATTATGCACAGTAATAGTCACCTGCACACACAGATATCCCCCTAAAATAGCTATAACTAAAAACAAACTAAAAACTACTTCCAAAACTATTCAGCTTTGATATTAATGAGTTTTTTGGGTTCATTGAGAACATGGTTGTTGTTCAATAATAAAATTAATCCTCAAAAATACAACTTGCCTAATAATTCTGCACTCCCTGTATAATGTAGGTGGCGGCGGGGTCCGGGAGCGGTGGTTTAGGAGTGAAACACTTTATTAGGGATTGCGGTTAACAGGTAGATAGATATTGCGCATGCGTTAGGTGTTAGGTTTTATTTTGCAGGCAGTTTAGGGAGTTACGGGGCTCCAATACTCAGCGTAAGGCTTACTACGCCTGCATTTTGTGGCGAGGTGAAAATGGAGAAAGATTTCTCCATTTTTTGCCACGTAAGTCCTTACGCTGTATATTGGATACCAAACTGCGTGGGTTTGGTATATCAGTCTATGGGCCAAAAAACTACGTCCGAAGGGTGAAATATATGAGCATAACTTCTATGTTACGCCGTATATAGGATACCAAACCAGCGCAAAATTTAGCGTCGCCGGCTTTTGCGGGCGACACTGCATATCGGATCGGGCCCCAGTTATTTGTGCTAAAAATAATGATGATTCCTCCACCTTCACATTTGCATGTTTAACAGACAATAATGATACAGTAAGGAGTGGTGGGGAATGCATTTCATCTAGCCAATTCAGCTATGATTTACCTCTTGCCACAAGTAAAGCTAATAGCAAACTCACAGGGGACTGTTCCATTATTATGGATACAGTATATAGGGGCAATGGAGAATTTAAAAACATAAATAAATCCCCTGCTGTTGTAATATGTGTGTGTCCTCCTACTGGTGGTCAGAATACACAGTTAGAAAATATAAGTGTGAGACATCTAACAGAATGCCTGACTAATTTTCAAACCTTTGACACACAATCCCCTAAAACACTCATGGTTGTGGGTAATTCAGTGGAATCTATAAATATTCTTAGTGCTAACATGTCAAAATCAGCCACTGTTCTGGGAGCCAAATTCCCAACCAACAATTCTGCAAATTTCAAAAATGCAAATAATCCACCAGAAAAGGGCCTAGAAATGTCAAATCCTCTAGAGCTAAATGCTTTAAAAAATGATTTACAGAGCAACAAATGGGTAAACATAATGGACACAGTTAATGGTTTTACACTGATGCGGTGTAAACACTATCCACACTGTGAAGATAATTTTCTACATTCTTTGGATAAACAAAATTACACTTGGAGCTTGGATGCATCACATGGTCACCCAGAATTAAATGCAGAATATAAGATCATTCTCGCTAAACTGTCTTCCCTAGAAAGTATGTTTCAGGCTCCACAGGAAAAACACTCAGGAAATGGAATGAAACAGCAGTAAAGGCACAGCAAACACTCATCTATGGACATAAAAGAAATAGGAAGTCTGCCTTCAACTACGGTGAGTGCATTGATATTGGTGTCATTCCTGATAGTAATATACCATTTGGTCCCAAATATATTTAGCTATCCCCATTTCTTTAAAGAAAATTGTTTTAAGCAACAGTCGTGCCCAAAGGGGTGAGAGGGTCACTTGCTTGAAACAGAGTGTTCCCATTTGGGCACTCTTATTTGCTAAACCTTAAGAACAAAATAGTCTGTACCTGAATTGAGTATTGTAAAACTTAGGCCATTCAAACACCATTTTATTCTGTAAGACAGATTCAGGACAGAACAAACCCCAAGTTAGTTTAATGTATATATTATATGTAGATTTACATTTTATATTTTTGTTTAACAGGTATTACAAATAAGGAATGACTGATACCAAAAGCAAAAAGCAGAGCCATGACTGACATCAGATACCAGAGGCACAATTTCATCTAGAGAATGTCCATCTTAAAATAACAGAACTAAAGCGGATTGCCATAATTTAGTTTGTAATAGAACATAACTATATAAAGGTTACTAACAAGTACCTTTACAATGAGTCAATAAATCCTTGTTCCAGCATTTACTGAAAACTCTCACACATCTATGATGATTAAACTACTGTTCCTATATGTAAATATATATTTTTACAAAATGTATATGGTACCATAGTATACCCCTGCAGGTTTTCATTGTTCATCATACTATTCCATGTAAAATCACAATAGGTGCTAACAGGACTCAGGTAAACTAATCAGAATGATATACCCTATAGTTTAATAGTCTAAATTTGCAGATTGTTATTTTATCTTTAGAATTTCTAGGTCTTAAGATAAAATAATTAAACTACATAGCTTTTAAATTGGTAATTATATCTTGCTTATTTAATTCAAGAGGGGTATCCTTTTAAATCATCATTGCTACAGTCCTGTTAAATATTATGTTAAGCTATTTACCTTGTATTTCTCAGTAACTGCTGAATATATATGGCAATCATATGTAATGGAAATCAGTCAGTGTTATAGATGCAATAATTCCCATTGTAGAAAAATAAGATATACAGTATATAGATGTAGGGATATTAGTGTAGGTATTAAATAGCCTCTATTGTAGCTATTAACTGGTGTCTATTTAGGTACAGGATATATGTATGAATGTATGTGTTTGATTTATACAGTTTCTGTAGAGTACCAAATGGTGTTCTGTTCAATCCTAAATTAGGAATGAGGTGAATGTGACTAGGAAATTCTCAGGAGATAAATTTAGGGTTTTTCTACCCTAACATTGGCCACATATACACTGACACCACAGTCAAATATAATCCTCAGTCTTTTGCTGATAAAGAAAAATATTTCTCACAAGTTTTCCACTATTATGACAATAGATGCTCATCCATCAGCCTTCAAAATGGTGACAACAAGAAACCCACAGACCAGAGAGAAGTGTACTGCCAGCAGCGACAACAAGAAATGCACAGACCAGCTCCATATAAGAGAGCACTGTACTGCCAGTAGTGACAACAAGAAACCACAGACCAGAGAGAAGTCTACTGCCAGCAGCAAGTAATAAGCTACTCCAAAAAGATGACTGCAAAGTCAAAAGTAAGAGAGTGTTTCAAAAGGATGCTGCCTGCAAATCAAAGTCCTCACCATCTGCACAAGAGGGAAGCACATTAGCTGGGAAAAGACTTAGAAGATAAGCCCAGAACAACTGTAGGTGAGAGAAGCATCCAATGTAATTGCTGCATCAACAAGAGCCTCTGTGAAACTACGGAGGTCATCAAGGAGAAAAGCTTTCTGAAAAGTAAAATGACATTCCCACTTTCCATGTATCATGCTTTATGAATTGTAAGGATTACAGAAGTTTAGTTGTTGCTGCCAACAGTGAGAAAGAGCCCCTGTGACGTGGGTGATTACAGACATCATCAAGAAGGAAAGACTTGCAAAAAGAAAAGGAAGAAAAGAACATTACCATTTTCCAGGTGCCATGGTCAATGACTTATGAGAAGAAGTATTACAGAAGCTAAAGTGTTTCATGAGAAAGAGGTCTATATGGGTCTGCCGTGTCCAGTTTCTATGCTAAATTATGATTCACCTCACATGAACAGATTACCATTGGTTTTATATATAAAAAATAGATCATTGTTAGTTTTGTAATTTTCTTTTAATAATTTAGATAGTGAAATTAATAAATAAATAATAATTTAGGATGTTTACAGATAAGATACAAGCAATTACTCTCATAAGGTGTTGCCAATCCAAACATTTCTCATGGCCACATGGGGGCAGCTGTTACCATATGAGTAATTTGCTAAATATGATCAAATTATATATATGTATTTGTGTGTATATATATGTGTGTGTGTGTGAGTGATGTAACTACTTGATGTCCAGCTTGCTAAAAGTCTCTCAAGGACACACCTGTTTATGTACAGAGATAGGGCAATAATTCCTTTAGTTAAAATAGTTTAGTGAAAAAGTCCAGAAGTCAGAAGCCATGTTAGCAGCTGTCCAACTATCAGAAATAGCATACAGAGATAGATAAAATGCTGAGATACAAATTACTTTAGAAACAAAAATATACATTCAGCTCTTATAAACCAATCACACTCTTAGCCAACTCAAAGCATCTACCATTATCCATTTTTGGGTTGCATTAGCTGAAGAGGCCTGTCATTATAGGTATATAAGGTATAGGGAGAAGGGAGAGAGTAGTAGAAGAGAAGGAAAGGAAAGAGCGGCTACAAGCTCTTACTGGGGTCCAGAGGTAATTATATTATGCACTTATTTACTTTATAGCTATAAGGTTGTTTTTATGTCTGTTTGGATTTGATGTAAGAAATTGTATGCAGTTATGTTAATGTGTTTTATGTAATATATTTAATGTAACTCATATTAATGGTACCATATAAAGAAGCATAGAATATTATATCATGTGATCTAAGATTTTGGGTGCTGTGACTAATAAAAGTTGTTATATTAAGCTGTCTTTCTTACAAGCAAATTATTTCATAAATAATAATAATTATTATTATTAATATAAATATTATATTCCAAAATTAATAATGAATTATTCAATACTCCGCCTCCATATGAGGCCAGATGCCTGATCGTTATAGACGGTGACACTGTGTGTGTCACCATCTGTAATGATCTTCTGCTGGTGCCGGCGGGAGGTGTGGGTGGGAGGCGGGTGGGTGGCTCAGCATGGAGGGGGGAGGGAAGGGGAGGGAGTAGGAGTGCCCTACTACCGAAAAAAAAAGGACAAGGAGGGATGGGGCAGCTACAAAGGGAAGGGGAGGGAGTGGGAGTGCCCTACTACAGAAAGAAAAACAAGTACAGGGAGTTATGAGGCAGCTACACTATAGAAAAAGAGGGGTGGGGCATAAATGGCGATTGCGGGGGGGGAAGTGGTGGGACCACTACACTACAGAAAAAAATAAAAATAAAAAAAGAATATAAAAAAGGGGTTTATTGGTACTGGCAGACAGCTGCCAGTACCTAAGATAGCGGGCAATAGAGAGGGGAGGGTTAGAGAGCTGTTTAAGGGGGGATTAGGGACAGAGGGATAGGGGCAGGGACAGAGGGATAGGGACAGAGAGATAGGGAAAGAGGGATAGGGACAGAAGGATAGGGACAGAGGGATAGGGACAAAGGGATAGGGACAGAGGGATAGGGACAGGGGCAGAATGATTGGGGCATAGAGACAGAGGAATAGGGAAAGGATAGGGAGAGGGATAGAGGGATAGGGATAGGGACAGAGGGATAGGGACAAGGACAGAGGGGTAGGGACAGGGACATAGGGATAGTGGGACAGGGACAGAGGAATAGAGATAGAGGGATAGGGATAGAGGGATAGGGACAGGGGGTTAGGGGCAGAGGTATAGGGACAGGGACAAAGGAATATGGACAGTGGGATAGGGACAGAGGGATAGGGATAAAGTGACAGGGACAGAGGAATAGGGACAAAGGGATAGGGACAGGGATAGAGGGACAGGGAAAGAGGGATAGGGACAGAGGGATAGGGATAGAGTGACAGAGGAATAGGGATAGGGGGATAGGAACAGAGGGATAGGGACAGGGATAGATGGTTAGGGATAGATGGACGTCTCTTTAAAAAAATAGATTGCCCCCTGGGCAGGCTTATCGCCTGGTATTTATATAAAGTAATCATGTCACCTCTCAAGCGACTTTTTTCTAGAGAAAACCGACCCAGTTTGGCTAGCCTCTCCTTATAGCTTAATTTCTCAATTTCCCTTATTAGCTTTGTGGCCCTTCTCTGAACTTTTTCTAGTTCTGCAATATCTTTTTTTTTGTGATCGATCCCCAGAACTTCACTCCATACTCAAGGTGAGGTCTTGTAAGTGAAAAAATCAGCCGCTACTGCTCACGGTCACTGGGTACATGCGGTGTCAAGAAGTGATGACGTCACCTGTCAACGAGCGATCCTTGCTACAGCCCTTGGAATGCAATACTCCATCCGAGCAAGGTGCAAAGCCGTGGATGCGGGAACCAACCGCAAATGACATCACAAATGAAGAAGAGGCTGCACAACATATCCAAATAAGCAAAATACAGGTTTATTCTAGTGATACAACCTGGACATACATGGACAAGTTAGTAGGTAGTCTGACACATTTCACGCCCTCTAGTGGTGCTTCATCAGAGACTCAACTACTGTGTAAAACCACCATCTTTAAATAGGGCTACCCTTGCCCTCACTATTTGCCCATACATAACAAAATAACAAGTACATACAGACAATTTTAAAAACATTAAGTGATACACAACATAAACAGTGTTATCTACTATTCATTTACGCTAAAGGCTGTACTTAGAGTGATATAGTAATCACTTGCTTAGTTATCTCTTAGAATTGATCTAATTCAAAAAAATTAATTATGTTACAAATATAATCATCATTATAAGTCATTGCGAATACTACGGGTCAAATCCTAGAAGGTGAGGTCTTACCCGATATTTATATATTGACAGGATTATGCTTTACTCCCATGAATCAATGCCTCTTTTAATACATGCTAGTATCTTATTAGCCTTTGAAGACGCTGCCCTGCATTGTGCAGCCATCTTTAGCTTGTTATCTATTACTATTCCCAAATCCCTTTCCTTCTCTGTTTGGCTAAGTCATGTCCCATTTAAATAATACATTGGGGTCTATTTAACAAGGGCCGAATGTCCCCTGTTCCCCTTGTTTCCACACAAGCCTTCAGGCTTGCCGGAAACAGAAGTTAAGAAGCAGCGGTCTTAAGAACGCTGCTCCTAAACTCATATGCCGCCTCTGAGGCGGTGTATAGCAATCCGCTCCGATCATGTACGATTGGGCTGATTGACATCCCCTGCTAGCAGCCGCGAATCTGCAGGGGGCGGTAATGCTGTCGGCATTTATCGATGTGTGGGGGAAATGGTTCACTATAGTGGATCATGTCTGTCTGCACATATATAAATAGACCCCATTGCCTGCTTATTTTTACTTCCAAAATATAGAACCTTGCATTTTCCCATATTAAATCTAATTTTCCATTTACCTGCCCATACTTATCATTTTTGCAGATCCCTTTGTAACGAAAGTTCATCCTGTTCTGACCTAATGACCTTACTTAACTTAGTATCATCTGCAAAAATAGAGATGTCGCTATTTAATCCTTGCTCCAAGTCATTAATAAAAATATTAAAAAGAACAGGGCCCAGTACTTATCTCTGGGGGACTCCACTGATTACCTTTGTCCAATGTGAGTATGATCCGTTCACTACTACTCATTGCTCCCTATCTTTAATTCAGTTATTTATCCATGAGCTAATATTTTCAGCTATTCCCAGTACCTTAATTTTGTGCATTAATCTCTCATGTGGCGCTGTATAAAACGCCTTTGCAAAATCTAAGTATATATAACATCAACTGATTCCCCTTTATCTATATTTTTACTTACTTCCTCAATCCTCATAGAATCTAATTAGATTAGTTTGACATGATCTATTTCACCATGCTGATTTGAACTCATAATCTTGTTTACACAAATATGCTAATCAATATAATCCCTTATAATCACTTAAAATATCTTCACCACTATTGATGTCTGTCAGGGTGCCAGGAATCAGACTGAGACGAGAAGTGCAAAAATATTCACACCTTTATTGATGGCAAAAAATAAAAGTAATAAAATGTCCACAAGTCAAATAACAAACCAGGAGTCAAAACCAGAGCTGGTAGTCAGACGAGCAGAGTCCGGAGCCAAAGCGAATAGTTAGACGAGCCGAGCCAGAATCAGGAACAAGGGGAACAGCAGAGTCAGGAACAAGCCAGGGATCAGGAACCAGAAGGCACATCAGACAGCCAGGTAATACACTGGAACTCCCAAACAGGTCTGAGACAACGCAAGGGTAAAGCATACTGAACAGAGGCCCTTTAAATAATAAGTGATGAAATCACAATTCTGAGACTGCAACCTGTCTCACATGGATGATGTACACGATTCTGGCCATAAAAGGGCATGCAGGAAATGAGCAGCATCACACACTATGCACCAGAGTCAGCAAGAGAGGTGAGTAAAATTGCTGCCAACAGCACATGGCAAACAAAGCAGGGAAAAAACCCTGACAATGTCAGACTAACTGGTCTATAGCTTCTTGGATCATCCTTGCTTTCCTTTTTGAAGAGTTGCCCCACATCAGCTGTATGCCAATCCTGCGGTACTATAAATGAGGATAATGAGTCTTGAAAAATTAAGAGTAGAGGTTTGTCTTTAACAGTGCTAAATTCCCGTAACACCCTTGGGTGTATTCCATCTGGGCCTGGAGTTTTATTTACCTTAATATTATCCAGATTTTTCCTGATATCCTCTAGACATAATCCAGTTAATTGTATGGGCTGGAATGTTCTAGTTTGTTCCAAAGTATCCTCCATTGGTTCCTCTCTTGTGCATACTGAAGAAAAGTACTGGTTTAGTACCTCAGCCTTCTCCCTGTCACTGTTAATCATGCTACCCTCCATACATTTTAATGTACCTATATTGTCCTTCTTAGATTTTTTGCTATTTATGTACTTGAAGAACATTTTAGGGTTAGACTTGTATGGGCTGGAATGTTCTAGTTTGTTCCAAAGTATCCTCCATTGGTTCCTCTCTTGTGCATACTGAAGAAAAGTACTGGTTTAGTACCTCAGCCTTCTCCCTGTCACTGTTAATCATGCTACCCTCCATACATTTTAATGTACCTATATTGTCCTTCTTAGATTTTTTGCTATTTATGTACTTGAAGAACATTTTAGGGTTAGACTTAGAATCCTTTGCAAATAATCTTTCATTTTCTATTTTGGCTAATTTGATTGCTTTTTTGCATACTTTGTTACATTCCTTATAAATATGGTATGTTGAGTCTGTTCTATTTTCTTTGAATAATTTTAATGCCCTACATTTTTTCCTAATTTCTCTTAACACATTTTTATTTAGCTACATTGGGTTGGATTTTTTATTTTTATAACCATATGGTATTTGTTGATATGTATATTTATTTAACAAAGTTTTAAATGTTATCCATTTATCCTGTGTATTTTTATTAGAGAATACTTTGTCCCAGTTTGTTATTTGATGATTTTCCTTAAATCGGTGAATTTTCTTAAAAAAAACTTTCTTAAAATTAAAAGTCATAGTTAAAGACACTGCTTATGAAAAGAGATTTCAAATGTGACCATGTTATGATCACTGTTACCCACATGTTCTTTGACTTCTATGTTTGATATTATTTCTGTTTTTTTTTTGTTTTTGTTTTTTTGAGTAAAGAAAATTGTCTCAAAGCAAAATTGTAAGTGCATGTGTAAATAATAACATATGACGGACCCTTTGATGAATTTCGCCTAAGGGCTTTGATCACCAACCAATCAATTTGTTCCATATTGGGGGGGTGTAAAATACCGCCAGATTTAAAAGGAAGCGTCTATTAGGATACTAACATTCTCTTGATAAAGTCGGGTCGTAACCCAATGAAACGCGTAGAGTTTTGGCCTTTTTTGAAGAACTTTGCTACATTGGAGGAGCGTGTGACAGGTTACTAACACATACCTGCGTTGCTCCATTCACTGCGATTACTTCCGGTGAGTTTTTTTGGCTGTCCGGATATCGGCTCTCCAGAGCTACAACGGAACTAACAAGCTGCATAGCTGGAAGAGGAACATTCTATGTGGAAAACGGACAGATGACGGCTTGTGTCTGAGCGGTGACTTTTTAGTGCTTGCATTTTAAATGTTTTATGTACGTCTTGTATTTGTATTGGTTGCTGTACTTATGTCCTTTTTTGATTAAACAGTTTTATGTGCAGAGTGGGTTGCGCTCTGTTTTCTTTTTCTCGTTTTTACAGCTTTATTCCTTCGACAGCTTTTTTTTCTAACACCCGAGATCTCCTATCTTAGATCCCTTATAACTTTTGTGAGCAATATTTTTTTGAAATAATTGTTAATACACAGTGTTAATATGAGTGTAACTGTCCTTTGTAATGTATTTCTGAAGTGTTTTGTGAAACTTTTATGTTGCGCAGCCACAGAACCATTTACTACAGCTCTTCAAGCCCGGAGTTGCATAAAAAGCGAATCCGCATGCGCAATTTGTGATTTTTCAAGACTTGTAATACATGCACAATAGAAATAAATTGTGAAAAGACTATATAGCGCACAGAAAAATCATAACATGCAACATGTAATCTTGCCCTTTCTGTTTAATATTAATGTTGGGACACTTTTTCCTTAATATAACTGAAAATTGTGGGTTTTCCAAGTTTCAAAATTTAAAAAATGTAATGCAAAGTTGTTTTACTATGCATAATTAAAGAATATATATTACATTCAAGATACTTTATTCTGCAGTATTGAACAAATGCTTAAAGGAACATAATAACCAAAAACTTTCTTTTGTGACTCAGATAGAACATACAGTTTTAAACATCTTTCCAATTTACTTCTATTATCTAATTTGCTTTGTTCATCTTGGTATCCTTGTTGAAAAACATACCTAGGTAGGCTCATGAGCTGGGAGGTAGTTGCTGATTGGTGACTGCACACATATACCTCATGTCATTATCTCCTAGTATTGCATTGCTGCTCCTTAAATAAAGGATACCAAGAGATAGAAACACAAATTGATAATAGAAGTAAATTGGAAAGTTGCTTAAAATGTATGCTTTCTCTGAATCATAAAAGAAAAATGTTGGGTTTCATGCCCCTTAATCTTTTTGATGTAAAAGTATCAAAATCAAGTTTTTTTGTGGGGGTGGTATGAGCCTTTATGAATTCTTGCACCAGGGCCCTGAATTTTCTAGTTACGCCTGAGCAGCAGGTCTCACAGATTTATTTTGCCAGATGTATGCAGGTGAAGTTTGCTCAAAATTCACAATACACTTCTTTAACTGTCATAAGTAATCTGCACTAATCTAGAAACACATGCTAGTTAAATTGTAGTAAAAATGTTTAATTTGTTTTTGTAATTTTGTTTTATACAAGTGTCAGATGCTCCCCTGTTAACTTCATTCTTCCCTGTGAAATTATCAATCCCAGTGAGCTCCATTTCTGTGTGAGGCAGATCTTCTCTAATATTGGAATCTCATTATACAAAACATGTTTTGAAACAGAACACATCTGGTATAATGCAATAGCAGTACTTTAAATATATCAAAGTAACTGTACACAGTACTGAAGGGCTTTACTTCTAATATTGAGGTGCACTGTAAAAAAATTGTTATTAATTTCTTCTATGGGATATTAATATCCTGTATATTAAATCTTCTTCGAAAAGAATATGCCAAAAGTTAGAAACATGTTGTTTAAAATAATGAAATTACTTTAACCCCTTCGCCCGAATGGACGTATATATGTTGTGCGCAAGGCCGGATTGGCCTATAAGGATACCGGGATGTCTCCCGGTGGGCTGCAGCAGCTGTGACTGGAAAGCTACAATTTAACAGGGTGATTAATGGATGCAATTGGGTATAGGGTGCCTATATAAAAACAAGCTGGCACTTTTTAATGCAAACTAATATAATATACTTCGATAAAAAAATATTGTGGAAAAATGGTGTGTGTGCATTTTACTGACTCAATGAAAAATAGGGCTGGTCTCCAAATTTTCCAGGGATGCTTTTTATTCCCAGTCCGGCCATGGTTGTACGATAGTTTGGCTATCTTACTGCACAATACATATACGTCTGAGCTTCAGGGAGCTCCAGCAGTCTCGGCTGTTAAAGGGACAGTATACACTCACTTTCATATAACTGCATGTAATAGACACTACTATAAAGAGTAATATGCACAGATACTGATCTAAAAATCCAGTATAAAACCGTTTAATAACTTACTTAGAAGCTTCCAGTTTAGCTCTGTTTAAAAGGTTACTGGAACACCCACTGCAAGTGGGAAATAGCAGACGCTCCCCCCTCCCCCTTCCTTTGCATATGAAAAGACCCTTTACACAAACAAAAGTAAGCTAGAGTAGATGTACGTCTGTATTTTCCTAAAACTTTGGGGCTTGGTTAGGAGTCTGAAAATCGGAGCAATGTTATTTATAAATAAGCAAAACTATCCAATTAAAAAAAACAAAACTGTATTGGCTATATAAATGGATCATCTACAAAACATTTATGCAAAGAAAAATCTAGTGCGTGTCCGGGCAGCGAGGGCGCTCAGTCGCATCTTCAGATGCTCCTGCTCAATCTAGCTGATTCTACTGCTTGTCTGATTATTTACACCTACTTCCTAAGTATTTAGCTGGGATAAACACACTCTCACTTGTGGTAAAAGTGGAGGCTCTTTAATCAACCCACACTTGCTTAAGATGTCCTGATTCGGACTACTGGGGCCATGCACTCTTTACTTCAAGATTTGGAGGAAAAAATAGATAGCAAGTTTGATGACCTCATCTCTAGCTGCAAATCAGGGAGGAGCTGTGACTACTCCTTACCAGCTGGGTAGTCACCTAATTCAGACGACACAATCACTTCCTTGCCACCTCAAAGTATGGTTCTGAAGCAGACAAAGATTTTGACTAAGGATCTAGAAGAATCCGGCATGGCTCAATGGTGCAGGGGGAATGAAAACAGGCAGCAGACCTTGCAGAACATGTTGGTGAAACCCACACTGACCCGACTCTTTGTTGGTACCGGGGTGGATGCGGCCGGCCTCCCCTACGGTTGTGAAGATCTGACACCACTTACCAGTCAGTCTAGGAGTGGCCTGCAGTCTCCAGGATACACAGGGACTTCTTTGTCTTATGGATCGAGGGAGCCAGGTAAGAGAAGACTGTGATTACAGAGGACATGAAACTCCGGATCTATAACTCCCTGCTCATAAATGGAGACGATAGAGCTTCACACTTCGCATCTATATTTTTACCCCGACAAACTAAATCTGGTAACTACTCAGTTCAGAATGTGTTGAACACTCAACTAAAGCCCCCTTGGATTAAGAGGACTGGTGTGAGATGAGAAGTGTACGACCACATAGCTGTTCTACATTTCTCTCTGGGATCGTGGAACATAGCTTGTCTACTATTGATATAGTGACTGGACCATCTATTGAGACTTCTCATATTTAATAATTTCAATTATAGGTCGGTGGTGAAGGGGAGAGTTAGGGTTTATGTAATCCTGATTATCAATATGTATCCATCTCACTTAAACATATATGGGGTTGATATATTAGATGTCAGAGTCATGCAAGTTATGTACCATATGTTTATATACGCAAGAACGCTGATGCATTATATACCACACCTATAACCAATGATAATGTGAGCATACCAAACTGATTGCGAGGTGGAGAGGCACAGGTTACAAAACACCAATTGTTCATGGTTATTTTTCTAACTTAGCTGTTCAGAGCCCTTCTGTGTTAGCTACGAGAGATATACAAATAGGATTAATAGGCCTGTTAAAGGATTACTTTCTGTTATAATTTTTAAGCTAAACAACTAACATATTAAAGTTAATAAACATTAATTAAAACCTACTGACCTATATTTTCTCCAAAACGAAGTTTCATAACGTTCTAAAAGTTATATCTTTTATTCGCCGATAATGTCACGTTATCCTGCCCACTATTTTCAGCACTGAGTGTTCAAAATACTTAAACCAATAACTTTGTGTTTAAAGCGCCATTTTGAAACCTAGGTATTGTAAATGGATTGGTACAGAGCAAAGGATACCCACGGAGTGGGTTTGGAAAACAATTAAATTTGCAGACAAGATTTCTGATCTACGGTAGAGATATGTTAATGAAATGCTATTGATAAAAAGCGTATTTGGTGTAATTAGTTAGTAACAGTCATAGAAAATATTTACTTACAGTGGCCCTTTAAATATGATACTTTTGTATGTTTAGGTTTGTTAGCATGCTTTAAACCCCAGTATTGCTCAATCTTTAATTGATTATGAGATTTTCTAGAACTCCACACCCTATATTTATGTAGCTTCGCCTCTACTAATATTTACTACAATCAGTTTGCATATAATTGATCTAAAAGTGATCCTTTATCAAGCAAACACAGTTTTTACCCATAACATTATTATTTATCTACTTGCATATAACCCACTGTTAATTTAATTTACCATATTAGTTACTATTTTTTATTAATTCTCTAGGTCCAAAAGTGACCACTTCAGATGCTAATTTTCCTCCTCTAGAGCATTTAAGTTTAGTTAGGTCCAAAGGCGGCGCGGAACGGAAGTGCGGAGCTGTCTTCCCCCATGCGTGGGTCCTCAGCGGCGGTCCTCTGCAGCAGCGTTCCTTGGTAGCATGGAGGCTCCTCTTCAACCGATGTCCGTCGTACAATGAAGATTGAATGCAAGGTACCACATTCAATTTGGGGTACCTTGCATTCCTATTGGCTGAAATTTTGAAATCAGCCAATTGGATTAGAGCTACTGAAATCCTATTCGCTGTTCAAATCAGCAAATAAGATTTCAGTAGCTCTCATCCTATTGGCTGATTTCAATATTTCAGCCAATAGGAATGCAAGGTACCCCAATAAAAATGGGGTACCTTGCATTCAATCTTCAGTGTGCGATGGACAATCGCATGAAGAGTAGCCTCTTCGCCGCTGAGGACCGACGTCGAAGACCGTTCCTGAAGTCCGGCGGACAGCTTTTAATCAAACACATGCAAATAGGCTGCCTCGTTTGATCCCTTAATAATCCCATATCAATATATTATCATCCGAGAAAAACAACTGCTGCCGGTGTTAGAAAGTGTGCACATAAAACTTTGATATATAAATTAATATAGGGACATCATGGGAATATGCTTAAAGCTAACATATTAGAAACCTTAATTTCTGGGAATATGAACTTGACTGAAATAAGAAATGGAAATAAGATAGTTTCAAACAAACAACATGTTATATAAATAAATGTAACCATCTGACTGTACATAAAACGTTGTCGTGGTAGCAGTACCAACTATTTTACTTTACAAAGCAAAAGGGTGACAGGTCCATATATCAAATCAAAAGGTTGGCATCTAAAGGAGTTAATGAAAGATCCATATGGAGGGACCAGTATACAGATTTTACAGATAGTCAATGCCAGACATGCAAGTTAATGCAGTAACAAGTAAATGGATTGAGTATCAGCTATCAGGAGGTTGAGCCACCCTTTAGGTCACTGCCGGCCTAGTCTATGACTGATCTGACAACTGGAGTGGGTCCAATTTATTATTAATTAATTATCTAAATATCCAACATGAATTATTCTAAGCACTCTGTCTCTGTCTCTGCAAACCATGTCAGCAATTCTCTAACCAATTCTCGATCAAGTATACCATCTATGGGCTTGCCTTTCGATTGCTGTATCAGTAGGAGAACACTACACTAAAGCTGAGGTTTTCCTTTCCCTCTAGTAGGTCGGAGGTGTCAAAAGTATTGTCAGTTCTGGACTTTGCTCTAGCCCCACCAAAGATGCATAGGTCAATGGACATAACAGCTTCTATATATGAATCATTATGTTCATACTGCAGCCCTTTATAAAAGGTACCATTTACAGGGGAGATGACAGGTTGCATGCACCCACAGTGTAGGAGCCATTACCGATCAGGCTGCTAAAAGGGGTAATTTCATCCAGTACCCTTAAAGACACATGTGGATAGATCCTTGGCTCTCTGGAGCTGTCACTGCCACTGCTTCACTATGAGATAGCCATGCTATTGTTGAGGAGGTGCCTCCTGCACCTCCTCAACAATTCTGCAATGGAACTTATCTAGCAGGTAAGCAAGTGTCTTAATGAAAGCAGAAGGTAGCTCCATAATCACCTTTCACTAAAAACATTTATTTGTAGAAATAGAACAAAAAGAAAACACTCTGCGCTATTAATAAAATACCCCCAAGCAATAAACAACAGTCCTGTTATATATAGACCACCAGTAACGGCACAGTCGCAACATTGTCCGGTGGGTACAGTCTGCTGTCTCAGTATATATATGCACAAATACCTCAGTTTGCAGCCGCCAGTCTCTGAGGTGAACGTCAGACAGACTCAGATATCTGTCACTAAAGGATTTCCGTTAGGCGGCCAGATCTATTCTGGCTGAAAGCTCCGTGAAGCTCTGCTCCGATGTTGGCGTCCTCGTCTGGTGTGTTCCTCTAGGGCGCCTGATGATGATGTCACGGCCACGCTGTGTGCGGAACAATCCGATGCAGCTCTGCAGATGTGGAGATCTTAGGCACTGCACCAGCAATGGCAATAACATAGAAGAGAAAACAAAGAGCGCATCCGGATTCAAGTGTGTTTATTAACAGGGATATAACTGACACACAAATAGAAATACACTTACAGGATTCCAAGTATAAAGTGCAGGTAATTTAAAAGGTGTACAGTTCGATGCTGACCGGACCATTTACCACAAGCCCTCCAAGTGATGCCTGGACCCCCACAGCAGACGACCAGTACAGGTACACTCAAAATTTCACCAGTACGGTGTGTAATCAACCTCAACGCGTTTCCCCCATTTAAAGAATGGGCTTTCTCAAGAGGATAGGTGAGTATAACCTGTAGTACCATTTAATATATAGTTGTAATTTGACAATCAGATTTCAATTCAGACATTGAATGACACACCCCTTCTGTGTGCTGTCTGACATTAACCCTTTCATTTCAACTCAACACATTAAAAAAGTACATTGGATTACAAGGTAAGTTACCTAAAAATGTACACAATTACTCACAATTTCATTAATTAATTAAAAAAATTAATTTGTATAAAACATAAAAACATATGAAAAATAAAAAAGATAGCAAGAACAATATAAAAGGACCTGTAAAAGCTATATCATAAAATAGTCCATATTTATAAAAACACTAGTATTAGTTTTTCATTAAAATATGATAGTTTACATACGATTTAATAAGGATATCCAATTTAAATACACTAATGCCCTGATTAAAATACATAGAGAGGTCCTGTCTGTGGACCAACCAGTATGCTTACATGTGTGCTGCCACGTCTATATCAATATTCATTCCCAGAGGAGTTAAGCATTTCATCTTATATATCCAAAGGGTTTCTAATTTACGCAGCTTGAGAAGTCTGTTTCTCTCTTTGGGAGGTACCCAGTCTATGACCTGTATGCGTAAACTACTGTGGTCACAGTTATGTGCATCCATGAAATGCCTGGGCACACTGTGTTTGAGATATTTCTCTTTAATGTTATATACATGCTCATACACTCTCCTCTTTATTTTTCTTTTCGTGCGACCTATATAATATAGGCCACACCCGCACTCAAGGAGATACACTATGTATGTAGAATGACAATTACTCCTAACCTTGATATTGAACTTTTGTGAATGATCAGAGTTCATAAATGTAGAAGAATTATTTATCTTTGAAAGAAAGAGCTCTACAAAAGAATAGAAAAGACTTACTGACAAATAAAAATAATAAAAAACAAAATGATAAGGAGCAAGGGGAGACCGCCATAAGGTTCATCACAACATATAATGAGGGAGCTAAACAAATTAGGAAGATCCTCAAAAAACATTGGTCTATCCTGAAGGCTGATCCCAATTTAAGGAAACCAATTAGGGAACGGTCCAGCTAACATTTAAGAAAGGGAAAAATCTTAAAAATATACTAGCTCCCAGTAAAAAACAAATGGAAAATGGTAATAATAATTCCAGTTGGCTGACGGGTAAGAAAGGAACCTTTAAATGTGGCAAGATAAATTGTGTTATGTGCCAACATATAAATAATTCTTCTACATTTATGAACTCTGATCATTCACAAAAGTTCAATATCAAGGTTAGGAGTAATTGTCATTCTACATACGTAGTGTATCTCCTTGAGTGCGGGTGTGGCCTATATTATATAGGTCGCACGAAAAGAAAAATAAAGAGGAGAGTGTATGAGCATGTATATAACATTAAAGAGAAATATCTCAAACACAGTGTGCCCAGGCATTTCATGGATGCACATAACTGTGACCCCAGTAGTTTACGCATACAGGTAATAGACTGGGTACCCCCCAAAGAGAGAAACAGACTTCTCAAGCTGCGTAAATTAGAAACCTTTTGGATATATAAGATGAAATGCTTAACTCCTCTGGGAATGAATATTGATATAGACGTGGCAGCACACATGTAAGCATACTGGTTGGTCCACAGACAGGACCTCTCTATGTATTTTAATCAGGGCATTAGTGTATTTAAATTGGATATCCTTATTAAATCGTATGTAAACTATCATATTTTAATGAAAAACTAATACTAGTGTTTTTATAAATATGGACCATTTTATGATATAGCTTTTACAGGTCCTTTTATATTGTTCTTGCTATCTTTTTTATTTTTCATATGTTTTTATGTTTTATACAAATTAATTTTTAAAATTAATTAATGAAATTGTGAGTAATTGTGTAAATTTTTAGGTAACTTACCTTGTAATCCAATGTACTTTTTTAATGTGTGGAGTTGAAGTGAAAGGGTTAATGTCAGACAGCACACAGAAGGGGTGTGTCATTCAATGTCTGAATTGAAATCTGATTGGCAAATTACAACTATATATTAAATGGTACTACAGGTTATACTCACCTGTCCTCTTGAGAAAGCCTGTTCGTTAAACGGGGGAAACGCGTTGAGGTTGATTACACACCGTACTGGTGAAATTTTGAGTGTACCTGTACTGGTCATCTGCTGTGGGGGTCCAGGCATCACTTGGAGGGCTTGTGGTAAATGGTCCGGTCAGCATCGAACTGTACACCTTTTAAATTACCTGCACTTTAAACTTGGAATCCTGTAAGTGTATTTCTGTTATGTTATTGTAGAAATAGCCAATGGTAGTACACGGATAAATAAGACATGTATTGTCATTCAAAAAAAATTATATCAACCAATAAACAGAATTTACAGAATAATTCTGGTTAGATTGTGAGGCTAGAGCCTATATGACTAAAGGGAAGACTAGTGTTTGGCTTTCTGTAGTCTGGTATCAATTTTTGCTACCTCAAGGCACCACCCAGAAACATGCACCCTATGACTACTTGTTTTTACTCAATATTCCATTTGAATAAGTATAAGCTCTTTATATTTATCACAAGAATTCCAAATCATCATTTAATTCAGTGTTTTACTATTTCCCAACTGTACCTCATTACAACACTCAACTCAGAAAGGTACAAATGATATCAGTGAAGAATAATTAATCTTCTGTTTATAATAATAGGCTATAACAGTGCTAAAACACACAGTCCATTTAAATCTTGGGAAAGGCATTTGGTTAGATAAAAAGTCTATATTTTCTATTTAAATATGGGGAATTTAGAAGCTATATCTATTGATATTAAAGTGCCCTAGGTTCTTTATACTCTATATGTTGCATTTAATTCTAGTGACATATAATTCCAGCACCTTGCAATTTGCCTGCTGTCTATAGGTACTGTTCAGGCTGGGTAATGTTTGTGTTAGGTACTACTTGATCAAGGTACCGCTTGAGTTAGGTATTGTGTGTGCTAGGTAATGTATGTGCTAGGTGCTGTGTGTACTAGGTAATGTATGTGTTAGGTGCTGTGTGTACTAGGTAATGTATGTGTTAGGTGCTGTGTGTTCTAGGCACTGTATGTGCTAGGCGCTATGTGTGCTAGGTACTGGGTGCGCTAGGTGCTGTATGTGATAGGTGCTGTATCCAAAGGGTTAAAGTGTAGCACAATCATACTTTGTTATTTGTATACTCTAATTCAGCATGGGTTCCTATGAGTGCTAGGTACTGTATGTGCTTTGAACTGTGTGTGATAGTTACTGTTTGAGCTGGGGACTGTGTCTGTTTGGTACTGCGTATGCTGGACATTGTTTTTGCTTGGTGTTGTGTGTGCTGGGTACTGTGTGTGCTGGGTACTGTGTGTGCTGGGTACTGTGTGTGCTAGATGCTGTGTGTGCTAGGCACTTTGTTCGCTGTACAATGTGTGCTAGGTTCAATGCATGCTAGGTACTGCGTGTGCTCGGCAAGGTGGGTGCCGGGTACGGTGTGTGCTAGGTACAGCATAAGCTAGGTACAGTGGGTGTTAAATACAGCGTGTGCTAGGTACGATGAGTGCTAGGTACAATGAGGGCTAGGTACAATAAGTGCTAGGTACAATGAGTGCTAGGTTCAATGTGTGCTAGGTACCGAGTGTGCTAGGCAAGGCGGGTGCTGGGTACGGTGTGTGCTAGGTACAGTGTGAGCTAGGTACAGTGAGTGCTAGGTACAATGAGTGCTAGGTACAATGATTGCTAGGTACAATGAGTGCTAGGTACAATGGGTGCTAGGTACAATGGGTGCTAGGTACAATGGGTGCTAGGTACCGCGTGTGCTAGGCACGGCGTGTGCTAGGTACGGCATGAGCTAGGTAAAATGTGTGCTAGGTTCAATGTGTGCTAGGTTCAATGTGTGCTAGGTACCGCGTGTGCTAGGCAAGGCGGGTGCTTGGTACGGCGTGTGCTAGGTAGAGTGTGAGCTAGGTACAATGAGTGCTAGGTACAATGAGTGCTAGGTTCAATGAGTGCTAATGATCAATGTGTGCTAGGTACCGCGTGTGCTAGGCAAGGTGGGTGCTGGGTACGGCGTGTGCTAGGTACAGTGTGCACTAGGTACAGTGTGCGCTAGGTACAGTGTGTGCTAGGTACAATGAGTGCTAGGTGCAATGAGTGCTATGTACAATGAGTGCTAGGTACAATGAGTGCTAGGTACAATGTGTGCTAGGTTCAATGTGTGCTAGGTACCGCATGTGCTAGGCAAGGCGGGTGCTTGGTACGGCGTGTGCTAGGTACAGTGTGAGCTAGGTACAATGAGTGCTAGGTACAATGAGTGTTAGGTTCAATGTGTGCTAGGTACCGCGTGTGCTAGGCAAGGCGGGTGCTGGGTACGGCGTTTGCTGGGTACAGTGTGAGCTAGGTACAGTGAGTGCTAGGTACAATGAGTGGTAGGTACAATGAGTGCTAGGTACAGGGAGTGCTAGGTACAATGTGTGCTAGGTACAATGTGTGCTAGGTTCAATGTGTGCTAGGTTCAATGTGTGCTAGGTTCAATGTGTGCTAGGTACCGCGGGTGCTAGGCAAGGCGGGTGCTTGGTACGGCGTGCGCTAGGTACAGTGTGAGCTAGGTACAATGAGTGCTAGGTTCAATGTGTGCTAGGTACCGCGTGTGCTAGGCAAGGCGGGTGCTGGGTACAGTGTGAGCTAGGTACAGTGAGTGCTAGGTACAATGAGTGGTAGGTACAATGAGTGGTAGGTACAATGAGTGCTAGGTACAGTGAGTGCTAGGTACAATGTGTGCTAGGTTCAATGTGTGCTAGGTACCGCGGGTGCTAGACAAGGCGGGTGCTTGGTACGGCATGTGCTAGGTACAGTGTGAGCTAGGTACAATGAGTGCTAGGTACAATGTGTGCCGGGTACATTGTGTGCCGGGTACAATGTGTGCCGGTACAGTGTGTACCAGGTACCGCGTGTGCTAGGCAAGGCGGACGCTGGGTACGGCGTGTGCTAGGTACAGTGTGAGCTAGGTACAGGGAGTGCTAGGTACCGTGTGTGCTTGGTACAGTGTGTGCTAGGTACAGTGTGTGCTGGGTGCAGTGTGTGCGGGGTATAAAGTATGTTGGGTACAATGAGTGTTATGCACTATGTGTGCTGGGCATGATGTGTGCTGGGTAAGACTGTGCCTAGTTCAGTGTGTGCTAGGTGTAACGTGTGCTGGGTACGGTGTAGGTTGGGTATGGCGTATGCAAGGTACAACGAGCGCAATGAGTGCTCGGTACAGTGGGTGCTGCGTACAGTGTGTACTGGGTACAAATTGCATCTCACTTGTCTCTGGGATTTTTTCTTGTTACCCACATCTCTGGATGTTGGCAGAACCTGCTCTTAATCTATATGGACATACCCATCACTTCCTAGTACAGTAATTTTCTCCGGACTTGCTCTTTGGAATATTTAATTTAATTTATAAGCATCTCCTCCCCCCCCCCCCATATTCTGAGCCCACACTAGGGTTCAATCTTGGTGAATTATTTTCACCACAAATCCCTGCAATTTACTTATGATGTATCAATGTTTTGACAGCTATTGCATCCGGACCTGCGTGTCCGTTCCTTTTTGTCTGTTTATGTTTGAACTGGGGTCCTGCGTGTCCCCAAGTGTTACCTTACAGTCTAAAACTGAATAAAAATTAATTTAAAAAAAAAATAGCTTACAAACCCTTTCTGTCTGGAGAAGCCTGATCAACTCTCCTTATCAGTGCTTAGCATCAGAAACACAGGCATTGTATTTTAACTGAGTTCACATCAGCTTATTTGCTTCTAGGCATGCTCCAGCAGATAATGACTGTTAAAGTCTTGCATTCTACCATATTAATGACGGATATAGATGCAGCCATAAAAGGAATTGTGTGAGCTGTACAATTCAGAAACTTAAAAGAAAGGGTTAATGGCGAGGCACTGCAGTATAAATTTGCAGGTAAAGTAAATAAAGAACATATTATTATATTTTGTCTCTATACCAACTTGTTTTATGTCCCTTTAAGTTGGGAGTTGCCTGGATATTTGTTATGGAACCAGCAGGGAAAAAAAAAAGATAAAATTATACAGCCTCTACTATTTTTTTTCATCTTATAGGGGACGTCTGTGATTTTATATCGGTTTCAATGTAGGTGTTAAAACAAATATAACAAAAAATTATAAATGAAACAAGTAAATATACATCTGCTAAGATATTTCAGACATCTATTAAACCTACTCTTGAGGTTATCCCCTGAAAGCATGCAGTCAAACACTCCCATTTATAAAATGGAAAAAATAGCAAACACCTTTTAAAAGTGCTTTTCTAATTTAATCAATAAATACTGCTCATAGAGGAAGTCCTATTTTAACTCTACAGCTTTTCAAAACATTCCTATCCAGCAGTCAACCCAATAACTGGATAAAAGCTGTTTATTTTTATTTTGTTACAGAAAGCAGTGTGCATTTACTCATTAGCTAAGAAATTATTTCCTCCAAAATAAAATTGCACCATTCACAAAAACAGAATAAAATTAGTCTTTAATAATGCATGTACAATGCATAAACATAAAATATTTATTATTTGCATTACAAAGCAAAAAACACTCATTTTTAATTTACAGATCACTATAAATGAATGGGAAATATATATATAATACCAACCTTGTAAATGCCAAAACTTACGACTGAAATGTTATTTTCCTGGTATGTCTATTGTGAGAGCACATGAACCTAGTTTTAATAACAGCTTGCACCCTCGCAAAGCCTTCCCTTGCACCCTCGCAAAGACGAGACTTCCTGGAAACCATTTTTTTTTTATGTCTATCACCTGAAAAGGTTTTTAAACAGACCCCTAACAATTTCTACTATCTGGCATCTAGAATTTTCCCTCCAACTCTTATTGTGACAAGCAACAAATTCAGGAATTGCTGGCAGGTAAAGGATGTCTCAGGTACAGAGACTCATGGGTTCTACCTGTAAGAAAGGGAAATTCATAGCAAAAAATAGATAAAACATGTTACGTGTAAAGTATTTGAAAAATACGGTCTATGTTTGTCAATTCAAATGTTAGCATGAGCTGGCTATTCTCTCTGTATGAGACATGCTAAAGCAAAACTTACATTCTCCAAATCATTATAACATTAAATCTTAGCATTACTGGTCCTAGAAATTGAGTGTGTAATGCCAGACCCTCTATTCGTGCGAGTGAAGGGGCTGTCAATCACTGAGAGTGAGCAAGCTCTCTGTGATTTCTCTTCCCGCCACCTCAGACCGCTGCTTCTTACATTGCGGGAAGCAGGCATATGCAAACCTGCCCCACAAGGGCTCCAGAGCAGCTCTCGCTGCTTCATACATAGAGCCCAAAGACTTCCTGCTCAATCAATTAAAGTTAAAAAAAATATAATATGCACTTTTACACTAATACATGTTAGCAATATCTATAACCCAACAAACATGCTTGCTATACTGATGAGATACCTGCTCAATCCTTTAAAGAGACACGTACATATATCTTCATGGCTTTGGAGAATTACATGTTAATGACATATGTGTCACCTATAAGCATCACTACACACTATAAAAAGAGACAAACAGGCCCTTCAACTTGCGATACAACTGCTAAACCCTTGAAATTGTCAATTTGATTCCTTTAAATCTTGCACATTTGGTTTTTGAATTCCGAAATCAGGAAATTAATAAAGTAGATATTTTGCTAGCTTTATTGTGAGAGTTCTTCACACTGAATACATCCAAATTGGGCTACCCTAGTTGAAGAAACACAATCCTATATTTATATGTTCTTCAGGGCAACTCACTGTTTCCAGAACTACTTAAAGGGATAGAAAGGTCACCAGTGTTCAAGCTCATAGAGCGGATGGTGGTGTGTATTGTGCCTGTAAGGGCTTACTCTGTGACATACAAACCACTGCTGAATCTCCGGTCTGGTGCATGGGCATATGTGTGTATGACTTCACTGAAAACAAGGTAATAATCTTTACTAGAAGCAATTTTTCTATTTGAAGTCAATTACAAAACTGCTTCTATTTAAAATTGAAATGCACCCATGCACATTTTAATTTTGATCTTTCTATCCCTTTAAAAAAATCTTGCAGTACTACTACCAAGCCAGGTTGCTATGGTTACTTCTCTGCCAGGTTTACCCTCACCTTATGTCTAATTAGCCAATGTCTTTACCAAGAAAGATGTCAACCAGTTACCACCACGCCAACCATATAATTGTAAAATAGATCTTCATCTTGGGGTTCACATTCCAATGGGAAGCACATATCCTCTTTCTAAAGCAGACATTTGCAGTTCTTGACAGAGAAACAACAATACACGGGCAAAGAACAGAGTGCTCTAAACTAATGTAAAGAAAAAGTTTAAAAGAAAGTTTGCTAAACAAAATGTATAGGACTAGATTACAAGTGAGGAGCAAACTGTTTTGCGCAAACATTATCGTCTTTTCACAAGCCATTTTAATTGCACTGACAAGTTGAGCAAAATCACGACTGCGCTAGCGCAATCGCCATTTACGCTCCAATCCTTACCGTGATTTTAGAGCTGTGGTTAACTGTTTTCCGAAACAAAAAAGTTGCCCAAAACACATTAAAAATAAATTACAAAGTACAATTCCACTCATATTAACACTGTCTGATAAAAAAAGTAAAAAAAAAATATTTCACAAAAAAGTTATAAGGGCTCAAAGATATGAGATCTCGGGTTAGGACTTTATTATTGAGATACATACATATACATTGCTAACATTGCTAAAGATGTCTTTGTATTTATATATATATATATATATATATATATATATATATATATATACATTAATGTATTTATATTTGTATATATGTATTTACAGACACATATACACATATAAACACATTAATATATATGTACACACATACAGACATATATACAAGTGCATTAGAGCCCTTTGCCATTGAAGGGACAGTCTAGTCCAAAATAAACTTTCATGATTCAGATAGGGCATGTAATTTTAAACAATTTTCCAATTAACTTTTATCACCAATTTTGCTCTGTTCTCTTGGTATTCTTAGTTGAAAGCTAAAGCTAGGAGGTTAATTTCTTAGACCTTGAAGGCCGCCTCATTTCTGAATGCAGTTTGACAGTTTTTCACCACTAGAGGGTGTTAGTTCATGTGTGTCATATAGATAACACTGTGCTCACGCACGTGGAGTTACCTAGGAGCCAGCACTGATTGGCTAAAATGCAAGTCTGTCAAAGGAACTGAAATAAGGGGGCAGTTTTCAGAAGTTTAGATACAAGGTAATTACATAGGTAAAAAGTATATTAATATAACTGTGTTATCTATGCAAAAATAGGGAATGGGTAATTCAGAGATTATCTATCTTTTAAAAAAATACAAATTCTGGTGTAGACTGTCCCTTTAAGTAGATGAAAACATGATAAAACATATAAATGCAATATTCATATTTAATAAAGATTTTAACTATGTATTTACTGTAAATATTTCCCATTTGCTAATGCGAATATGTTGTTTGCACGATGGGTGTTTTTCCCAACAATTTTTTTCCTCCCATTGACTTCTATGGGGAATGCGAAAATGCGATCGTGTTTGCGCAATCTCGGGTGTCAGTTAGCAAAATAAATTTTTTGGGAACTTGTAATACCAGCGCAACCCGACTAGTGCAAAAATCTTAACTCTAGCCAAGTTTTCACAATCGCAAAAAAAACAATACCGCGCCACTTGTAATCTAGCCCACAGTCCGCAGTGTGCTAACGCCAAGCCCAATGTCAGATAGCGCGATAGCCACTTAAGAAAAAGGAGCCCAGGAAACAAAATAAAAAGTCTAAGAAGCACTCCTAAAATGTGCCTAATAGTGCAGGTAACAGCTTGCTATGACAACCTTTTATTTATTCTTTCAACCTCATTTGTCAGGGATTCATTACTTACTGTCACTGTCACACAAGGGGGCTGAAGTCTCTACATGAAGGCAAAGGAGCAGGTTTTCCTTTTAAGTGTTGCTAGGAGATGCCTATAATTGCTGCAATCACTTTATTGCCCATACTTGAGGACTTTTGCTGCAAAAATCATGTGGCAGTAGAACTTAAGTTCTGTAATAGTAGTTATCTTGCTTGGCTGCAAGCAATTGATATATTGAGGCTTTCTAAGTGCTAATTTAGCAACAACAAGAAAAGAAGAATGTTAATTGCTGTTTTTGTTTCTCACAATTTGTATCTTTTTATGTTTCCTTTACTAAAGCTGCACTGTTTTTTTAAGGGGGGGGGGTTATACTAAAGGAGCATTGTTTCATATCCCTTTAAGAACAGGAGATAAAGATTTATCTTTTATCATGCCCCTACTATTTTTATACTATATTTTATTTTAGAATTTAGTTTCTGAAAGCAAAGCGTTTGTGTTAGAATTTTTTGCTCTGGATGAGCATTCACTCACTTTCTATCATAAATACCTGTAAAAAATAAATAAATACATTTACTCCAGGCATCTGATTCACTAAAGCTCACATAACAAAACGTAGAATAACTATGGAAGCTGGAGTGTCTGGTGCAGAGGTGATTCTAGGGGGGTGCTTTGGGAAGCTATGCACAAGCATTTATTACTGTAGCTTCATAGGTATCTAGCTGCTCTGAATTTGCATGGGTAGTGACTTTTTTTACATGTCCAGTGTTGTACATAGAAAAAGGAGAGAGGTTATGAATGCAGGAAGAAAATAAAGGTAGGAATAAATAAAAGGGAATGAGCTCCCACACTCCAGCACCTTTGATATTTAGCTTTGGGATTCATATTTTGCACTCTAGAACTATTCCTGATCAAGGGATCTCTTAGTGAATTTAGCAGTCAGGATGGACATAGAGCCCCTACAGTGAGTAGCTGCATTCACCTATCCTACTCCTATGGGCGCATCACTAACTGACATCATCCTTTACAATATAGTAACTGTTAAAAACTGACAGACAAAACAAATTGCTTCATTATAATTGTCATTTTTGATGCATGGTTTAAATAACTAAACAAAAAATAAGTGGGCATTTTTTTTTTCTTTTATGATTCAGATACAGCAGGATGCGATTTTCAACAACTTTCTAATTTACTTCTATTAGCAAATTGTCTTCGTTCTTTTGCTATCTTTTGTTGAAACGCAGGGACATTTGCTTAGGAGCCGACCCATTTCTAAAGCACTATATTGGAAGTTTAAGATATAGGGCCTAAGTGTTATCACCTATAGCTTTAAACAAAGGCTACCTAGCAAGCCAATGAAGTGAGATCTGTGTGTGATGTGTTCAAAGCTCCAACAAGGCAAGGTGAGGTATCTATTAGAGTTGTAAAACTATTTATTACATACAATACAATTGTGGATCCACATAACTACAAATAAATAAAAAAATGAATAAATGGTGAATGAAATAGTACGCAAATCAATGGTACTAGACCATCTGATTATGGGCTTCAAATTTAAAACAATGTTAAAACATTAAAATAGTACTCAAGTCAATGGTACTAAAACATCCAATTATGAACCTCAATTTAAACCAATTTAAACCATGTAAATGTGGAACTCTGGTTGTGGTGCTGCTGACCAATGAGCTGGTGTGTGAAGCCGCTCAGTGTGAGAAAGCAAAGAAAAAATGCACGTGCATATAAAGTGAATATAAACAAAAACAAAAATATATGAAAAATTAAATAAATGGAAAATTTAGAAAAAATGAATAAAGTTGGAAAGAAATTGTCGAAAAATATGAAGAAATAAAATCCAAACTGTTGTAAATGTCACAATCCAAGTGAAAATTTGACAATTTGTAGCAAAACGTGCAATCCAAATAAAAAGTCACAGTTTAATGAAAAACAAACTTGTTTCCTGGTGGTGAGAAGTGCTGTGATGTTGATCCTGTTGAATCCTAATGGTCCCTTTATTTTTCTTAATGTGGTGTCTTGTTTTCTTGGTGGTGAGAATACTCGTGATGTATCCAAAGTCCCAAAGGTCTTTAGAGTTATTTTCTAGAAGTCCTGGGGTATCCTTTTCTGCTTGGAATCAACAGGCTGTACATGCTGAGCATATCAGGCTTTAAATGGGCAGTTATAACAAGGCATTTCTGTTGTGTTGCTATAGAATAACATATCAGCCAAGTCTTAATGTTTTTAAAACAAATTATCCTCTTAAGGACATATGACGGAATTTTTTCGTCATAAAACAATTGAGCAAACTGAAAGCTATGTCCTTAAAGGGTTAACATCCTTTTTACTGCAATATTTTTAAATAGCCAAACCCCACCCACCATTTGCCTTATTTGGAGGAGCCCATTTTGGCTTTAATCCACAGACAAGGCTAGTTACTCGTTAGTATAAAATGCATTGTTTTGCAGTTGCTGTTAAAGTCAATTACATATATGTAGCAGAGTTAGCCAGTGGGCTACATTTTTAAGTTCTGAGAATAAGAAATTGCTGAATTTTCAGAGCTAAATTACACAAGAAGGGGAAAAAATAAATAACAAAAGTACAGTATATTGTAAAGTTTTTATTTTAATTATTTTATTTGATATAATCCCAAGGTTTACTGTCCCTTTAAAAACTGATGGACAAACAACTATTATCCCCTCACCTTGGACAGACCATTCCATGGTATTATGCTCAATAGCCTGGCCTTCAGCACCCCAATCATCCTACCTCTGGAAACTCAATGATGAACTCCTAGATTTACCACAATATAGTGAAAAGATACAAAACACTATCAAAAACTACTTTGATATGAATATAGGCTCGGTCCTCTCACTTCAGAACACATGGGAAGTACATAAAGCTACAGTACGAGGGGAGCTCATTAGCATTTCATCCCATTACAGAAAGCAGCAGAGACAACTACTACAAGAGTCCCTATATAAATTAAACTATATAGAAACGCAACTCAAAAAAACCCCACAGACACACAGTTGATAGCAGAACTGCAATCCATAAAACAGACAACAGCCCACCTCATAGATAAGGAATGCAAAAATCTAGCCTTTAAACATAAGCAATCCTATTATGAAGGAGACAATAAATGTAGCAAGCTCTTTGCCCGTAGACTAAAACGTAACATGAACCGTAACTATATCCTTACTATAAAATCCACATCCAAAACGCTGCACGACACAGCAGCTATTGCCGAATCATTTCGTACCTACTATGAACAACTATACAACATACCTGCTACACCCATGGCTTCCCATCCCAACAACCTACACGACCCCCTAGACTACATCAGTTTCTTTTGGACATACATTTTACGGCAATTACTGAGGACCAACAAACCTTTCTCAAAAGCCCTATTTCTCTTACAGAAATACGAAACACTATAAAAGATCTTCCTACTGGAAAAGCCCTAGACCCAGATGGCTACACAACCTACTACAGGGAGTGCAGAATTATTAGGCAAGTTGTATTTTTGAGGATTAATTTTATTATTGAACAACAACCATGTTCTCAATGAACCCAAAAAACTCATTAATATCAAAGCTGAATAGTTTTGGAAGTAGTTTTTAGTTTGTTTTTAGTTATAGCTATTTTAGGGGGATCAGTCCATAAAACCTTAGAAAAATCAGTCTTGAGATATTTCTTGGCCCAGTCTTGACATTTCAGCTTGTGTGTCTTGTTCAGTGGTGGTCGTCTTTCAGCCTTTCTTACCTTGGCCATGTCTCTGAGTATTGCACACCTTGTGCTTTTGGGCACTCCAGTGATGTTGCAGCTCTGAAATATGGCCAAACTGGTGGCAAGTGGCATCTTGGCAGCTGCACGCTTGACTTTTCTCAGTTCATGGGCAGTTATTTTGCGCCTTGGTTTTTCCACATGCTTCTTGCGACCCTGTTGACTATTTTGAATGAAATGCTTGATTGTTCGATGATCACGCTTCAGAAGCTTTGCAATTTTAAGAGTGCTGCATCCCTCTGCAAGATATCTCACTATTTTTTACTTTTCTGAGCCTGTCAAGTCCTTCTTTTGACCCATTTTGCCAAAGGAAAGGAAGTTGCCTAATAATTATGCACACCTGATATAGGGTGTTGATGTCATTAGACCACACCCCTTCTCATTACAGAGATGCACATTACCTAATATGCTTAATTGGTAGTAGGCTTTCGAGCCTATACAGCTTGGAGTAAGACAACATGCATAAAGAGAATGATGTGGTCAAAATACTCATTTGCCTAATAATTCTGCACTCCCTGTATTATAAAACAGCGGAGAAAGCTTTCGACCGCGTCGGTTGGCAGTTCCTAAAAATAGTTCTCCAAAAAATGGGAATAGGTCAGGAATTCTCAGATCGTATATTTGCCATGTACTCCACCCCTACCGCTAGAGTCCGTGGGAACGGGTCCCTCTCAGCTCCCTTTAATATCGCCAATGGAACCAGGCAGGGTTGTCCCCTCTCCCCGCTCCTATTTGCTTGTGCAATAGAAGCCCTAGCACAGAACATCCGTAGTCATCAAATGATAACAGGAATACAAATACAAGACACACACCATAAAGTCATGCTATATGCTGATGATATTTTATTCTGCATAACAAACCCCTTAACCACTATCCCCAATATTATCAGTCAATTAGATGATTTCGGCAGAGCATCTAACTTTTTAGTTAACAAAAGCAAATCAGAAATCATGAATATTAATATCCCGCAATCTGACATACACCTAATCCAGCAGGTCTGTCCGTTCCGCTGGCAACAAACCTCACTCAAATACTTGGGAATCCAACTCACCCCAACGCCAGAACAGCTCTTTATAGAAAATTATAAGCCCCTACTCAAACAGATAATCACAGATCTCTCCTCCTGGAAAAAGATATATATATCCTGGCTGGGAAGGATTAATATCATTAAAATGAACGTACTCCCAAGGGTCCTTTACCTATTTCAAACATTGCCCATTCCCTTCCCCAAAAGCTATTTAGACTCACTACAATCGAACATACTAGATTTTGTCTGGTTTAATAAAAAAGCCAGAATCAGCAAAAAAATCATGCTTCTCCCCATAGAGATGGGAGGCTTGGGGGTACCGGACTTCCACCAATACAGACAAGCCACTTTTTTACAGCGTATTGCAGACTGGCACTCAAACATAACCAACAAGGCCTGGGTACAACTAGAACACGACCTT
Source organism: Bombina bombina (assembly GCF_027579735.1). Lineage (NCBI taxonomy): Eukaryota > Metazoa > Chordata > Amphibia > Anura > Bombinatoridae > Bombina > Bombina bombina. The sequence continues at coordinate 557,393,284 of NC_069500.1, forward strand.
ACTCAGATCCGACACTTGGGGCAGCTATGCTGGACGCCAAAAGATAGGATCAAATTTTTAAAAACCTCTTCCCAGTCAATATTAGAAACGTTCAAAATCTGAGATAAGACCCTCATAGAATACCCAAATATATCTTCCAAATACTCGCCCTTAACGCCACTAACTCATAACACCGAATTTAAACCTGGCCTTTCCATAACCCCTAAGCTGTTAGGGACACCCATCCGATCCCTACAAATTCACCACCTTGGAAACGAGCACCACTCTCCAAATACAGATGACTTGATCTCAGCAGGTTTTGGTATCTTTAAGGACTGGCTTTTCTATAGACAATGCCACTCTTACATTATTTCCCACCCACAATCTAACAACCTGACAAGAACAATTACGCCATTTGAATCTTTTTGTAGTAAACCCACCCCAACCAGACACGCACTCTCAATCATTCAAGTAATGCTGTCACAACAACCACATGGATCCCTCCCACATTACATTGACAGATGGAATCAGGAGCTAGGAAACGACATCTCTCACGCAGATGCCCTACCCATTTTCGCAAATATTAAAAAATCTTCAGTTTCAAGTAAATTTGTAGAACTTAATTTAAAAATCATGCAAAGATGGTACCTGACCCCAGAAAGGTGCAAAAAAATATATAGACTTAGGTCAGCACATTGCTGGAGATGTGGGTCTTTCGAATGTCACATGTCTCATATCTGGTAGCAATGTAACAAAATAACCCCTTATCTGGGTTGAAATAGCCAGAGAATCTAGTAAAATATTAGGAGTCGATATGCCCCTTGACCCATGCTTGTGGCTATTCAACAAAGTCCCAACCAAGCTACCCACCCCATCAAAAAAACTACTGAGCATACTAAGCAATAGCTTTAAAATCCTGATCACTAGGAAATGGAAAACAGAGACCGTAGTGCCACCGCACAATATCTCTAGAAGAATACTCTTACATGAAAAACAAAAACATGGACTTATATGCCCAAATGAGTTTTATGTGGGAGACGTACATACAAACATATCCTTCGCAACCACGCCCAGACACTCCATCATAGCCTCACACTAACTAATGCCTCATACGCTGCCGATACAATGCCAGACTCATGTTGGAATGAAATGCATGTTAAAAGGCATCATCACATATTATATGTTGTTTAATAACTGTAACCATGGTTGTGTTTATCCCTATGCCCCCCCCCCCCTCTACCTTATTTTGCGCACACATCTGAAGTGTATTGTTTCAAAATGCAATTTACTTTATGTCCTTTATTTAGATGTAAAAGTTTTTGATCTCAATAAACTTTTGAAATTCAAAAAAAAACAAAAAAACAAACAAACAAAAAAACTGATGGACAAAAATTATTTCGCCAACTGCACTAACTGCACCTGTTAGCTATTTGAAAGTTGGTGCCTGTATAGATTGCAAAAGTTGAGAAATTACTGTCTATATAGGATGTGCTCAAAAATAAATATAAATGATTGCGAATACAGTATCTAACCTGAACTACATGACTTTTTGTCAGTTACATGAGGTAAGATCACCACAGATTTAGGGTCAGATTACAAGTGGAGCGCTTAATATCGCTTTCATGAAAGCATTATTTGCCCTCCATTGTGTTATACCAGCACACGCTAATGTGCGCTGCCGCTGATATTGCAAGCTGTCAGCAATGCGAATGCGAGCTTGCATTCACATTGCTGGGAAGCATTGTGCTCATGAGAGCGCGCTTCCATAGGCTCCAATGGCAGAATTTTTCTGAAGCCGTCAAATTTATAAAATGAACCAGAGATCTGACCTCTGGTTAATTTTCTGAGCGCTAATTGCTACCTCGAGCTTGCAGTAGCAATAACCAGCCACCTTTAATGGCTGATTATTTATTGCACGCCCGCAAACGGGCAAATTTGTGATAAATTAGCGCTAAACTTGTAATCTGCCCTAAATGTCTAAAAGTTTGTACAAGGTTCCTGTCTGAGTTAGGGCACGGTAGTAAGGCAGTTTATCCCCTGCCAAAGCCCAATGCCATCACACTTTGTATTATATACAATCCTCCAAAACCTTTATATATATATATATATATATATATATATATATATATATATATATATATATATATATATATATATATATATATATATATATATATATATATATATATATATATATATACATATATATATATATATATATATATATATATATACATATATATATATATATATATATATATATATATATATATATATATATATATCATAATATAATATATTAGTGCCCCTTCCTGTGGAATAAAAGTGTTTATTTGTTTAAATTTTAGAAGGAAAAAAATACTTGAAAATATTTGTTTGCTTTAGTCATTTTAAGTTTTCTGTCAAATGTTTAAAAGTAAGGAAATTCCTACTTGTAATGGCTAGTAATTTAACATGTGCCCACAAACGGGCACGCAATAATTTAGCTCCACTTGTAATCTAGCCCTCAGCGTTGAATTTCCCCTTTTTTATGAATTTACTAATAATATATACAGTATATACTTTTCAATTAGGAATCCCCTTATTGTTTTGAGCCTTCATTATAAAGATCAATACTAGTATTGTCTTTTGTTTTCAACCTCAACAAAAAATATTAAAAAAAGAAGTTAAAAATAAAACATTATTATAGCGAGCGTTTATAATATAGTGTAGTTTGAACCAATGTAATTAATTGATAGTTAATTTACATTTTTAATTAACCATTTCAAACACTTACGCAAATAAACACATATTTACAGCTGCAGTAAATTTTTCATCTATTCTAAGACAACGTGGAAAAACATATTTTACTGAAATAAGAAAATGTACTTAAAATCCTTAATAGCCTACAACTTCCTTGTTTTATTTAATGTCTACCTCCCTCGAGTTCTTTGTACTTAAAGAATAAGCTTATATTGCTTTCACATTGTGATAGGGCTCATTTTACAGTTCTCTGTGCCAACTGGCAGATACTGACAAAATATTACTGTTCCACTTGGCATGTGTTTATCTGCTGTACCTTTAGGTGCCAATCTAATGAAAGCTAATCTAGGCTGAGAAAATGCTAATCTTTATCTGCAGACAAAGTGATTTCTGTGTATCAGCCCTGCACAAGTAAGAGTTAACCTACCTACTTTGCTAGCCTTAAAGGGACATTGTACACTAGATTTTTCTTTGCATGAATGTTTTGTAGATGATCCATATATATAGCCCATATGGGAGTGTGTTTTTTTACAATGTATAGTTTTGCTTATTTTTTTGTGCTGATTTTCAGACTCCTAACCAAGCCCCAAGGTATTAGATGTAGACTGATGTCTACTGACTCCTGAAGCTCCTCTTTATTTTATTTTCTCTTTTCATATGCAGGGAAGTGTCTGCGTTTGTGTTTCCCCAGCCCCTTTCACTGGGTGTCCCAGCCTAACCTCATCAACAGTACTAAACTGGGAGCTTCTAAGTATTATTATTAAACTTTATTTATTAAGCGCCAACATATTCCGCAGCGCTGTCCATGGATACAATTCATTTAAATAAAACAATACAAGACTTGTAAGATACAGGACAAAATTTACAAACACACACAGGAGGGATTGAGGGCCCTATTCCCGTGGGAACTTACAATCTGTGCATATTCTTCTTTATAGTAGTGTCTATTACATGCAGTTATATGAACATTGGTGTATACTATCCCTTTAACATGGCACAGAATGTTATATCTAGAGTTGGAAACATTTTAATCAATTAGAAAAACAAGTTTTCTAATGATTTTCAGATTATTTTTAGTGCTTTAAAATGACATTAAAGTGAAAATTAAACGCACAATTTAGAGAAAACATGCAACTTGTAAAAACTTTCCAATTTATTTCTATTTTCTAAATTGCATCATTCTCTTGGTATCTTTGGTTGAAAAGTATATCTAGGTAGGCTCAGGAGCAGTAGAGAATTACTGTGAGGTAGCTGCTTATTGGTGGCTGCTGACATATGCCTCTTGTCATTGGCTCACCTGAAGTGTTCAACTAGCTCAGAGTAGTGCATTGCATTATTGTTACTACAAATTTGAAAAATTTGGAAGTTATTTAAAATTGTATGTTCTCTCAAAATCATGACAAAATGTGGCTTTAATTACTCTTTAACTTATCAGATGCTTAGCAAGATTCTTCATCAATTCTTCCCCAATACATCAGAAAATACCTTAGGAACCATTTTCCCCATGATTTTTCTTAAACTGTTTTTAAAGACATTTAATTAATTTAGCTTTTTTATATATAGTGTGAGCGTGTGTTTGAATGTGTTTGTACTGTTCTAAAAATGTAAAATGTATATACAAAACAGAAACTCCTAAATATGTTTTTAGCAAGTACTTAGTCAACCTTTCCTTATCTTTTACATTTCACATTTTAGGTCTTTTATTTTATTTTTTCTTGTTCATTGTCTCCTCTTCTATTGGCTCCTTATGGCTTTCTGTGTATGTCTTCAAAATATGTGTAAAGACCAGAAACAAATATGTATTAGTGTGTTTAACCAATTCATATGAGGAAAATCAAGATGTTCTAGAAATTGTGCTGCTATGTCTTACACAGCATAATGCATTTAAAGAAACTCACTGTGCACAGAGTGGAATACCATTGAGAAAAACTTCACAAAAAGATGTGTTGATAGTTCAGAACTAAGATTCTCTCCTCAAGCACAGACTCCTCCCTCCCAGCTCCCTGCTATCCACTACTATGGTCTTCATCCTCTCGCACAGCCTCTAATTCAACCTGTCTCTTCACAGTCTGCTTTGCACAGGAACAGATAATGCCTTTACTACCTGTTCGCTACCTTTGCACAGCCAAAATTGTTAGATTAATATACTTTATAACCTTTACACTTCTAAATCTCTGTCTGTTTCTAAGCCCCTGTAGATCACATTTATCTTAGTGCATTTTATTAGCTTTTCACAGCAAGACAGTGCTATTTAATGTGTGTCATATAGATAACACTGTACTCACTCCTGTGGAGTTATTCACAAGTCAGCACTGATTGGCTAAAATGAATGCCTGTCAAAAGAACTGAGATAAGTGGGCAATCTGCAGATCACAGAGGTAATAAGTATATTAATATAACGGTTGGTTATGAAAAACTGGGAAATGGGTAATAAAGAGATTATCTATCTTTTTAAACAATAACAATTCTAAAGTAGACTGTCCCTTTAATCCTCTCTCCTTCACACACAGCGATCTCCTTACCCCCTGTCTTTTACATACAGAGTCCTCCCTATACGTTCCCTGTCCCTCACATACCAGACCTTGATCACCCTCTCACTCTCCTCTCTCGCACACAACATCCTCCTCATCTTCTCATTCTTTCTCCCTCGCATACAACTCCTGCTCATCCTGTCAACCCCACACTAACTCATTTCTCTAGTGGCATAACCTATACTAAATATATATATTTCTGCACAAACAGTATATATACCTATAGATATATAGGTATAGATATTGTCAGTATATGACTAGGTTACAAAATTATTATTTATTATTATATTAGCAGTAACCTCCAATAAAATGTTGTATATATTATCTCAGCAGTTGCCAACCAATAAAATGTATATACGTAACAATATATTTATTAAAATCAATATTTATTCCTTAATTCTAGATTAGTTACCTTTATAGACACCTTGAATTATATTTATGTAGAAACTAGATTATGAACCAATTATATGTCTATGCTGTTACAATATTATTTACAAAGCAAACCAAAATATATCTCTAAAAATTAACCTTATTTACAATGAATCACATTAAAATACCCCAAATGATAATACCAGAATAGTCTATAATTAGCCAATAACTCTAATGCGGAACTTATAACCATCAGATAAATTGTATATTATTAACACAATAACCAATTTCTATGCAATTTCTAAGAGATTTCACAATAAGTAAGATTCCTAATGCATTTTAAAGTCAGTAGTTATGAGTTTTACGCTACAAAGCTGTAGCATAAAACTCATAACTAAAGTGCTAAAAAGTACACTAACAACCATAAACTACCTATTAACCCCTAAACCGAGGCCCTCCCACATCACAAACACTAAATTAAAATTATTTACCCCTAATCCGCCGCTCCAGACATCGCCGCCACTATAATAAACATATTAACCCCTAAACCGCCGCACTCCCACCTTGCAAACACTAGTTAAATATTATTAACCCCTAATCTGCCACCCCTAACATCGCCACCACCTACATTATACTTATTAACCCCTAATCTGTCGTCCCCAATGTCGCCGCCACTATTCTAAATTTATTAACCCTTTAAACCTAAGTCTAACCCTAACCCCAACACCCCTAACTTAAATATAATTTAAATCTAAATAAAATTCCTATCATTACCTAAATTATTCCTTTTTAAAATAAAATGCTTACCTGTAAAATAAACCCTAAGCTAGCTACAATATAACAAATAGTTATATTGTAGCTAGCTTAGGGTTTATTTTTATTTTACAGGCAAGTTTGTATTTATTTTAACTAGATAGAATAGTTACTAAATAGTTATTAACTATTTACTAACTACCTAGCTAAAATAAATACAAATTTACCTGTAAAATAAAACCTAACCTAAGTTACACTAACACCTAACACTACACTACAATTAAATAACTTACCTAAATTAAATACAATTAAATAGAATTAGCTAAATTACAAAAAAACAAACACTAAATTACAGAAAATAAAAAACAAATTACAAGATCTTTAAACGAATTACATATAATCTAAGAGCCCTATCAAAATAAAAAAGTCCCCCCAAAATAAAAAACACCCTAGCCTAAACTAAACTATCAATAGCCCTTAAAAGGGCCTTTTGTGGGACATTGCCCCAAAGAAATCAGCTCTTTTACCTGTAAAAAAAAAAATACAAACAACCCCCCAACAGTAAAACCCACCACCCACACAACCAACCCTCCAAATAAAACCCTAACTAAAAAAAACCTAAGCTCCCCATTGCCCTGAAAAGGGCATTTGGATGGGCATTGCCCTTAAAAGGGCATTTAGCTTTATTCATGCCAAAGCCCTAACCTAAAAATAAAACCCACCCAATACACCCTTAAAAAATCCTAACACTAACCCCCAAAGATCCACTTACCGTGAGAAGTCTTCATCCAAGCGGCAAGATGTCCTCAACGAAGCCGGCAGAAGTAGTCCTCCAGACGGCAGAAGTGGTCCTCCAGACGGGCAGAAGTCTTCACCCAGACGGCATCTTCTATCTTCATCCTTCCAACGCGGAGCGGCTCCATCTTCAAGACATCTGGCATGGAGCATCCTCTTCAATCGACGTCTTCTTGCTGAATGAAGGTACCTTTAAATGACGTCATCCAAGATGGCGTCCCTTAGATTCCGATTGACTGATAGAATTCTATCAGCCAATCGGAATTAAGGTTGAAAAAATCCTATTGGCTGATCCAATCAGCCAATAGGATTGAGCTTGCATTCTATTGGCTGATTGGAACAGCCAATAGAATGCGAGTTCAATCCTATTGGCTGATTGGATCAGCCAATAGGATTGAAGTTCAATCCTATTGGATGATTGCATCAGTCAATAGGATTTTTTCAACCTTAATTCTGATTGGCTGATAGAATTCTACCAGCCAATCGGAATCTAAGGGACGCCATCTTGGATGACGTCATTTAAAGGTACCTTCATTCAGCAAGAAGACGTTGATTGAAGAGGATGCTCCGCGCCGGATGTCTTGAAGATGGAGCCGCTCCGTGTCGGAAGGATGAAGATAGAAGATGCCGTCTGGGTGAAGACTTCTGCCCGGTTGGTTGTGTGGGTAGTGGGTTTTACTGTTGGGGGGTGTTTGTATTTTTTTTTACATGTAAAAGAGCTGATTTCTTTGGGGTAATGCCCCGCAAAAGGCCCTTTTAAGGGCTATTGATAGTTTAGTTTAGTCTAGGTTTTTTTTTTTTGGGAGGGGGCTTTTTTATTTTGATAGGGCTCTTAGATTAGGTGTAATTAGTTTAAAGATCATGTAATTTGTTTTTATTTTCTGTAATTTAGTGAAGTTTTTTTTGGTAATTTAGCTAATTGTATTTAATTTATTTAATTGTATTTAATTTAGGCAAGTTATTTAATTATAGTGTAGTATTAGGTGTTAGTGTAACTTAGGTTAGGTTTTATTTTACAGGTCAATTTGTATTGATTTTAGCTAGGTAGTTAGTAAATAGTTAATAACTATTTAGTGACTATTCTACCTAGTTAAAATAAATACAAACTTGCCTGTAAAAAATAAATAAAACCTAAGATAGATACAATGTAGCTATTAGTTATATTGTAGCTAGATTAGGGTTTATTTTATAGGTAAGTATTTAGTTTTAAATAGGAATAATTTAGATAATGATAGGAATTTTATTTAGATTTATTTTAATTATATTTAAGTTAGGGGGTGTTAGGGTTAGGGTTAGACTTAGGTTTAGAGGTTAATAAATTTAGAATAGTGGCGGTGACGTTGGGGACGGCAGATTAGGGGTTAATAAATGTAGGTAGGTGGCAGCGATGTTAGGAGCAGCAGATTAGGGGTTAATAAATATAATGTAGGTATCAGCGATGTTGGGGCAGCAGATTAGAGATTAATAAGTATAATGTAGGTGGCGGCGATGTCCGGAGCAGCAGATTAGGGGTTAATAAGTATAATGTAGGTGTGGGAGATGACGGGGGCAGCAGATTAGGGGTTAATAAGTGCAAGATTAGGGGTGTTTAGACCCGGGGTTTATGTTAGGGTGTTACATGTAAACATAAAATGTGTTTCCCCATAGGAATCAATGGGGCTGCGTTACTAAGCTTTACGCTGCTTTTTTGCAGGTGTTAGACTTTTTCTCAGCCGGCTCTCCCCATTGATGTCTATGGGGAAATCACGTACAACCAGCTCACTGCTCACTTAAGCAGTGCTGGTATTGGAGTGCAGTGTGGAGCTCAATTTTGCTCTACGCTCACTTCTTGCCTTTTAACGCTGACTTGATAAAAACCCGTAATACCGGCGCTGCAGGTAAGTGAGTGGTGAGAATAAACAGCAAGTTAGCACCACACCCCTGTTACCGCATAACTCGTAATCTAGCCGAAAATTATTTAGCATTAATATGACTAGTTCTAAACCACACCAGGCTATGGAACATAGATTTAAAATACAAAGTACCTCTTTAAAGTTCCAGCTTTAATTAAACTATAGCTTTAGAATAGAATTTAAGAATAGAATACATTTGTGAGAATATAGAGCAATCGTATACATTACCACATAACCAGATGAGTGTTCAGCTTCCAGAGTTTCTTGTGGGTCATATAAGAAGGATTTAGTCCACTATTGCAAGGATAAAGGTCTCAAAATGTTATCTTTCTTATTCTAAGAAAGTGTCCCAAAATTGCAGAGAAGATACTTTGCACAAGTCTGTGTGTTTTCTCCCTCAGTCAAAGTGATACTCCCTCTTTGAGTCTGTGTGTCTGACCTTGTCTAGTGTGTGTGGCAAAATGTATCCAATGATAAACCACTCCTTTTCTTTAATCATTCCCACAGAATATTGGATACGCCCTGACCGAAGCTTGTCCCTCATAGGTTATTTGGGAAATGCTTCCCTGAGCAGCCAAATACCTTTTGGTTGCAATAGCATTTTTATTCCATTGGGGGCAGCAGACAAAGAAAAATAGTTTCATTGTCAAAGTGCTACAGAAAATATAGATTCTTATATATATATTTTTATCAAATTTTATTTATATATTTTTTTTATATTAATAAATTCATCTGGTCCACATATATGAGACTAATTAATACTATTTAATCTTGAGTATTTTCATACTAAACCTGAGGTATTTTAAGAAACTGCATTTAAAAATCACATTTTCATAAATGGACTAGTAGTATGAATCAATTAAATATATATGTTTATCTGACGTATTTTGTATATCCGTTCATTTGGTATACTGGTACATATTTCATTTTCTAGTCACCATCTTATATCATATATAGATGAGCATTATAGTTATTTATTAATACATGTCTCAACACTGTTTAAGACATGGGCTCAAAATCTATGATGCATTTATATGTTAACTTATAATATCTTATTTAGAAAACTTATCTTCACATCAGGTTCCTCCCTGTAAGGCTTATTAGATTTTTGGAGAACAAGGAAAAATGTATTTATTTTGAAATAATTTAGATTCTAAATTATTTCAAAATATAGATACTTATTCACTATAATATATTTACCAAAAGCAATCTCAGATCCTTTTATTTATACATATTATTTGGACAGTCTGAGGCACATATTGAATATTTGATAACTATATAGATAAATTGTCTAAATTTTAAATCTTCAAGATTCTTATGCTTTCAACCATACATATGTTTCAAAGTAGATTTCTTTGTTATTCTATGGAGATGTGACGTCTGAACTTCGTCTATTTGAACTCAGTAGGGGACAATTTAACACCTTTATGATAAGAGCTACATCCTCTGAGATTCAGCTAGCTTTAAAGATCACTTCAGACTGAGCGACTGCTCCTTCAGATAGGAAAACTCCTTTTAAAGGCTTCATTTGAAGTGGATAATTGAGACATTCTGAGTTTCCAAGTGTCTATTTCTTTGCTCTACAAATCTGTGTTTCAGAACAAATGGGGGGGGGGGTGATATAAACCACTCCAGCATTTGTTCAAATTGCAGCCAATTCATGCAGCAATAAAGCTCCTATATGAATGGATTTATCAAATATGATATTTGTACACATAGCTTCCAATGATATCACACCTTTTACATGACATCATTTCCACTTTCAATTTTCAATGTATGTAGGGAAATTGATTGAAAATACATGTAATTGGTGAGGGTATTTACATTATATGCATTATAGACAGTCTTACTGTGAAGAGAGTCCATTATTTTTCATCCACATATTTATGCTCGTTAGCTAGGCATCTTTAAACTATAGTATTTCTTTAGTGCATTCGGGGATATGAAACTTCATTCTCCCTCTATGACTTGTAGTTTGGATCTAGGATGGCACGCTCGCAACTGGTTAATATGGACCCATTTATCCATAAAAGTATCATTTTTAGGGATCCTTATTTTATAGGCAACTGGAGATATTTTGTCAGCAATGACAAAAGGACCCTTCCATGATGGAAGAAATTTCTTCTCCTTAACCTGATCTATTCCAAAGTTATAAAGATAAACTTTATCATTTATTTCATATTCCTTTTTGGACATTTTGAGATCATAATAGGTTTTATCAGCAGTTGCGGGCTTCTCTATGTTCCTTTGAGCAAATGCAAAGGCATATTGCAGGTGCTTCCATAGGTTCTCCACATATTGATGTGTATTAGCAGCATTTATCAAGTTCTGGTCTGATGTACGGTACAATAGATGTTGAGGTAGAACCATTCTGCTAACAGTCATCAATTCAAAAGGTGACATCGTAATAGCACTACTTCGAGTTGCTATTAATGCTATTAGGACTAGAGGTAATTTTACATCCCAGTCTTTACCTGTTTCACTCACAAACATTTGGAGGATTTTCACAATGGACTGGTTGTAACGCTCTACACCACCACTTGAGGCAGCTCTATATATAACCCCTAGTATTTTCCATATCTTGGTCATTACTTCACTAGTGATGTGGGTTCCCTGATTGGATTCGATTCTCTGTAGTGAACCAAATCTGTAAAACACGTGGTTGATGAGCAATGCTGCGCATGTTTCCACACTATTATTAGGTGCACTGATGCACTCTACCCATTTAGTGAACAGGCATGTCACTGTTAATACCTCTAGATAACCTAGTTACTGGACCAAAAAAAAACAATTTGTATATTTGACCATGGCATTAACATTCTCCTTTTCTGCAATGGTGCTCTATGCATTGGCGCAGTGGGTTGGAACCGTGGACAGATTAAACAACCTTGACAGTAGGTTTGAACATCCTTCAACATATGTGGCCAAAAGGCGTAGTCACGCAAGATTTCATAAGTTAATTTGGCCCCATGATGGCCAGATGTGGGAGCATCCTGGGCATGTTGAAGCATGAGACCTCTGAACTTGGTAGGTACCACCCATTGCTGGATGCCAGTTTTGGAGGTTCTAATTAACAAACCATCCTGTAACTTGAATTGTGATCTGGATAGGGTTGTTTTCAGGATCTTCTATGTGTTTATAGAAGATACCTATAATGGGGTCTTCTTTTTGACTAGTGATCAGATCCTCACTAGGAGAATCCTGACTCCATTGTACCAGGATAGGCTCATTTTGTTGTCTAGCCTTGTTTCTGGTAATGCCTTCTACCTGAATTGCCCCCATCAAGTGGTCGATATTAAGGAGTTCTCCAGTTATGGCTCCTTGTTAGGCTAATGAATCCGCAAGATCATTGCCTTCCTTATCATGACCTTGAATTCTGGAATACCTTGTTCAATAGCCATCTCAATGGTTTTGAGAAACGCAGTTAGGTCTGCAACTTGACTGGATCTTGGTCCAATGTTGAAACCTACAGAAATATTTGGGAATCCTTTCGCCCAAACTATACCAATGCCAGCGACTTATCTGCATTCATTATCAATAGTGGCATGGTAAGAACAACCATCAACATATACCCAAGGTAATGTTTGACACTGGTCCTAAATATATATTTTATATGGGGGAAACAATTGTTTCTCCAGGAAATTATCTTCTAATAACTCTTCCCCATGATCCTTAGCAGCACAGTCGTGGAGCTCAGCAAGCCCCTGTGCGACTGGATTCTTTTTATTTTGCTTGTAGCGAATTTCTAAAGGTCAGCCTTTATAAGGAAAGAGTCCAAGCTGTTATGCAGCTTTTGGACAGGTTCCCATCTCTTATTCTCTCACTTTGCAGATATAGCAAAGGCTGGTGGGACATTTCTACAATCATTTTCTCGCCCTGTATATAGCTGCGGAAATTTTGTAGAGCCCATACAGTAGATAAGAGTGCTTTTTCGCAATCACTAAATTTTATTTCTACTGGGGATAAAGTTTTGCTCACATAAGCAATGACTTTGCTTAAATTATCAAGCTTTTGGTATAAAACAGCACTCATGCTTATATCTGTGTAAGCTGGTTTACCACCTTTAGGGTATGCTAAGCAAGGTGCTTGAGTGAGTTTTCTCTTCAGCTCTCTGATGGCTGTCTCTTGAGCCTCACTCCAGTGCCATTTCACATCCTTCTTTAGAAGAAGTAGCAGTGGTTTAGCTAATTCTGCATAATTATCAATACATTTGGGAGCATAATTTGTCATACCCAGGTATGATCTTAATTCCTTTAAGTTAGTTGGGTTCTTAGAATTTATTATAGCTTCCACCTTTTTCTTCTGAGGATTTAGCCTTTCAGAAGTAACTTCATCTCCCAAGAAGTTTACACGAGTGCGGCACCATTGAGCTTTATGTAGGGATAATTTGACACCTGCCCTTTTAAGTTGGCTGAGGACGTGTTTAAGTTCTGTGATGTGTTTTTCAAAGTCTGTGCTTTTGATCAAAACATCATCAACATAGGATAACATCTCCCTTTCCAGTGCATCAGGCATAGCCTTTTGTATGAATACAGCAAAATCATGTCCTGAATTTATGTATCCAAATGGGAACCTTTGAAATGCATACTGGACTTTTTGGAACGAGAATGCAAGCTTATACTGGTCCTCCTCATGTACCTTTATGGTCCAATATCCCTGTTCACAATCAATGGCAGTGAATATTTTGGATCCCTGCATCTGCGCTAGCCACTGGTCAATGTTTGGCACAGGCCAGCCAGACATGTACACTCGTTTGTTTAGCTCTCTTAAGTCAGCACACAAACGCCATTAGATCTATGCACCTGTCTGATGATACCCCTTTCTTCCAGGTTCCTTATGATTTCTGCAAGATAATCATATGAGGCCAAAGGAAGTCTGTATTGTTTAACAAAGACAGGTGGTGCATTGGGATTTCTTTGGATTCTTGCAATGTGCAGGTCTGTAGTCCCACAGTCATAAGAATCACTTGCAAAAATATCCTTGTACTCCATCAGGAGTTCTCGTAGCTGTTGGCGTTCATCATCGCTAGAACAGCCCTTAGCTAAGGAGATTTGCTCTTCGACTATTTGCTGAAATCCAGCAAAGATTTCAGGCTGTCCTATCTCATAGGCTTCTTCCATCCTAGAGGTGAGATCCCCTTGATTATAATTTACATTGCCCCATTTATTCTGGGTATTGGGGTACTCTTGCTCTTTGATCGGCTGATCAAATACTAGGGAGGCTTCTTCAATTTTACAGATGCCTTCCTCTGAGGTGCGGGGATAAATAGACTGAATTGTAAACAATCCCTCTGGCATAGATGCATAGGATTGTTCTTTTAACTGTTCTTCAGTTAAGTATCCTTCAGGTATTAGCCCAATTACATTATTCAGTGTAGTAACTGGATTCTAGAGCATATCCTATGGTAGTTCCCTTGGACAAGGTGATATCCTGTGGGGTCATGTTATGCACAACAACATGTATTGCAATATTTACCCTAGGAGTATGGGTCATTGTTATACCCAGATTTTGCATTCTATGGGAGATGCATATTAGTGTTTCAGAAGTTTTTCATTTCTGACCTCTTTTTACCTGTAAGGATGAGAGGAATTTATCAGCCCCAGCAGGGATTAAAACATTGTTAGACACCTGAATATTTACAGCATATTGCATTTGCTGGTTTGATTTCAGGGCTGCATTTTCATCCTGAAATATTTCAGGGTCCCTTTTAACCTGCCCCAGAGGCAAAGGTTAACCAAATCTATTTGTATGGCATATCTATGTAAGAGATCGTTGCCAATGTATATTTGATTATGGGGATTATTTAAAACTAAAAACAGGTGATTTGCTGATTTATTACCTATGGAGATAGCTAATAAACCTTTAGCTGTGACATTATAGCTTTCTGAGTTGTCGTTATCCAGGTCACGGACCAAGAGATCTTTGGGAGAAAGATATTTAATCACCTTAGGTTCAGTTATCTGCGCCAATAAGCCTTTCGCTTATATAGCTATCTTCCTGTTTTAAGTTCAATTTGGCATACTTGTTTTTTCCAAGGTCATGCACTTGCATAGGGATAAATAGATCATCTTTAACTTTCTCAATTTCTGCGAGGAATTAAGAGTGATCTCCCCCTTTAGGGGACTTAGGATCCCCCTTGTGGAGAGAGATGGTTAATACATCGTCATCTAGTTAAATATTGGCTATCTTTCCAGGCAAAATTTTAAAGTATTACCATCAGAGTCACTTAGGGGAATCTGATTATCCGTTTGTAGGATAGTTATTTCAGGTACGGCGTCATTCCTGAAATGAGTCTCCACAGCATCTGGCTTCTCTTCCACCACGTGACAGTTATGTCTAGTGTGAGGTATGCTGGACTGCTCATAATTAATAGGTCTTTTGACTTGTGACGAAATTACATTATTTATGCAAGGGTGTCTTATTACCCCGTTCCCCAGTTTTAGCTTTAACCATGCAGTACCCCAGACTTTGAGAGATTCACCCCAACACCTGTTAGTGAACCATCAAATTACCTGAGTTCAGGCTGGTGGGGTGTTAGCTCAATTAGCTGTGTGCAGTACCTGTGGGATAAAATAGTTGCCTGAGATCCAGTATCAATTAATCCCATGATAGGGTTGGAAAATCCTGGAGCTCAGCTAATACATAATACCTCCCTGCAGTTTCTACCATTTCACACATAAAATTAGCATGATTACACATCTGTGGGCTTCGTCACGAGTTACCTGAATCCGCCACGTTACCGGATGCAGGAGAATTTTCACTCTCGCCATTTACTTCCTCTATAATAGGGCTGACTGGGTTCCTGTGTACTGCATCTGTGGGAATAAGATTAGGGGACAACTGCAAAAGAAGAGGTTTGTTAGAGCTTCCAGGCTCAGGCTGTCTGTCATCACCGCTAAACCGTCTGTTTCTGGGCTGTAGGGAGAGAACATGATTAGTACCATTATTGACATTGATCATTTAATTTGGTATATCTCTCCCCTCTCCCTCAGGTAATACCGGAGTATTTATGACTGTGCCTGTGGCCCACTGCTGGCCACTGGCTATACCCCTAAAAAAGGATTATTAGGGTTCTGAGCCATCAGAGCTTGACTCATATTAGTAAATAGTTTACATAATTGACTTACTTGTGCACTGAGTTGGCCCACTTGATTGGACAAGCTATTTCTACCCATGGACCGATTTTTTTTTATATCCCAGGGTATTGATTCCTGGATCCTTGGGATCCCTCAGAATCAAAACTATTGTTTCTATTTTGACATGGTTGTTTAACTTGTTTAACTTGTTCAGCGTTAATATCTTGGAGAGCACTATTTATTTTGGGTGTCCGGTTACCCTGAGAGTATTTTCGCCACTTTTGGTATTTATTTTTATGGGGATACCGATTACCTTGTGGGTGTTCATCTCTTTGGGGATAACTATTTGTCTGGGTATGCCCCCCATTTTGAGTATATTCTCTCTGCACCTCGACCCTTGATGGGTGAGGGGCAGAGTTAAAACTTTTTGGGCGGAAGGCCTGTTTTCTTGGGCCACTTCCGCATAAGTTTTCTTTTTGGACTCTAAATTGAGGGGGCTAGGTGACACCCTAGTTTCTGCCACAATTTTAGGGCTGGGCCTTGGTTCCCTTTTAACCCCCTGTTCACCAGACTGCAGAATAGAGTATAACTTTGTACTCTCTTTAATCATCCAGTCCAATGAGCAGTTCTCATCAAAATCTCTCAAAGAGTAAGGCGTAAGTTATCAAGCCTAGCGTATTGCTATCCGGGCAGCTCCTGTGGACCGACCGTGGAGAGATATGAGCTGTGAGAGGAATTGTGATGCCAGATACTGATAAGACCAGATGTTTAATGCAAAAGCTCTGTCATTTTGAATCTGTCTACTCACAGAATAATACACATGCTGAAAGTTTGCTGATACACTTAATAAGTTGAAGGACTCTGTGAAATTATTTGGAAAAGTGATTAAGTATATACCGGATCCCAGTTCAACCAGTATTATAATATATTATATTATACATGTTCCTATTAGTGCTTAGGCTAAAGGACTGTGTCTGTTTGATGTACCCTTTTAACACCTTGTTCACCGGACTGCAGAATAGAGTATAACTTTGTACTCTCTTTGATCATCCAGTCCAATGAGCAGTTCATCAAAATCTCTAGCCAAATTAATTTTGATGTGTGCGGGCAATGCTTCGTAAATTAAATTCACAAATTCTGAGCTTTCAAATACGGGGTAGTCTTCGGCCATACTGTATGCACTTTTTAGTGCAGAAAGTAATTCTATAGGGCTTTGATTGGTGCCACATTTCAACTCGTATACGGCTATTTTAGCGGTTGTTTTTGTGCGATATTGCCCGTACTCCTTTTTGCACTGTTGCTTTGTTTCACTCTAGGAATAAATATTCATATCCTTTAGTGAAGCAAATAACTTGTGATGTTTACCCTCAAATACCCAAGGCAGAAATGTAATTTTTGACTGTTCACTATTAACATTCATTATGGATAAAGCATTTTCATAGGCTTCTAAGTGGTCAATTATAGAAGTGATCCCCTTTTTGGAAAATTTAGGTACTGCACCACTTAAGAAAGTAATTATTTTAGGGGTGTCATATACCTTATTAGATGTATCTTGGGTCTTTCTAAGGACCTTATTTTTGGGTCTGGAGTGCCCCCTATCTGCCCTACTTTTACTATGGGGAGACCCCTTACGTACATTAGTTTTATATGGGCTATCTGGGTAGCTGGCTCCGCCCTCTGCCCTGCCCCTGTGAAGTATAGCAGTTCCCTGAATTTAAAACATGAGGTGACTGTCTATGAAGGAAGTTTACCTCTGACCCAATAGAGGTCCTTTGTTTAAATTCTTCCCTTATACTCTGCAGTTCATTTCTCATAAATTCTTTTAGGGTTTTTAAAATACCTGCATTATTATTTTCATTATTTTCACTATCAATGGAGGGGGTTTCATTAAGGCGATACTGCCCTTTGAATTCACTTAACTGTTTTTGGCTCTCTGCGAGTTGTTTATTCAAATCTTGTATTTGGGCTACTAAATTTTGGTTATGCTCTTGAAAGGTGGCCATGTCTTGTTTAAAGGTAAAAATTTCCTTTTTAGCTATTTCTAAAATTTTGTCGCATTTGCGTGATGAGCAAATTAAATCTTCTAGCTCCTGTAATTGCAACTCCTTTTCTATAAGGTGGGTGGACATTTCATCAATAATGCATATTACAAGGGACCATGATTTTAGTATTAGCTCATCATGCTTTTTAACAGTTTTGCATTGATACATTTTTAATAATTCCTGGAAAAACTCACTTTTTTCATTCCACATTCCATTGTCAATAGCAATATGTTTGGCCTTAATTACAAGCATATTAATATAATCATTTAAATCACCCACAATATTAAATTTATTTTTAATGTGGCCTATAGCGTCCATTTTAAGGACGTTGCCTTTAGTGAGGGGCAAAATACTGAGTATAGATTCATTTGATTCACTTATAGTAACAGACATTATTATTCTGGCTTAGTATTTGGTTAAAATAAAACGTTAATACAATTTTGACCAAACAAGAAAAAAATAATAATTTTGAAATATTACAAAAAAAAAATAATATTTTTTTTCTAGATTTTAATTTACTACAAAATATGTTATATCAATTTGATAAAGATAATAATCGTCTGCAGTGCCTCTAAATTACATGTTAGTATATGACTAGGTTACAAAACTATTATTTATTATTATCTTAGCAGTAACCTACAATAAAATGTTGTATATATTATCTCAACAGTTGCCAACCAATAAAATGTATTTACATAACAATATATTTATTTAAATCAATATTTATTCCTTAATTCTAGATTAGTTACCTTTATAGATACCTTGAATTATATTTATGTAGAAACTAGATTATGAACCATATATATGTCTATGCTGTTACAATATTCTTTATAAAGCAAACCAAAATATATCTCTAAAATTAACCTTACTCACAATGAATCACATTAAAATACCCCAAATGATAAAACCAGAATAGTCTATAATTAGCCAATAACTCTAATGCTGAACTTATAACCATCAGAGAAATTGTATATTATTAACACAATACCAAATGTATATGCAATTTCTAAGAGATTTCACAATAAGTAAGATTGACTTAGAAATATAAAAGTACAAATTCTTTTCTAGCAAATAAAATTATTTAGCATTAATATGACTAGTTCTAAACTGCACAGGACTATGAATATAAACTTAAAATACTAAATATCCCTTTGAATCACCAGCTTCAATTAAACTATAGCTATAGAATACGCTTGATTTAAATATTATATATACTTATAAATCGCGTATATTTTACCAAATAACCAGATAAGTGTTCAACTTCCAGAATTTCTTGTGGGTCATATAAGAAGAATTTAGTCCACTATTGCAAGGATAGTTGAACAACTGGAATCCTCGCACTCAAAAGGGGTAGGTAGGTTAGGGTGAATACAAATAAAGTACCGTCAGTCCAAAGGCTTAAAAGTAGAAAGCTCCTTTATTTTGAAATACACTAAAAAGGCATACACGCCAGCAAGGTTACAAGGTCAAACGCGTTTCATAGTTCTAACTTCTTCAGTGACCTATACCAACACCTGAAAACTCATCCTTAATAAAGGTTTTAACCACTCCCCCATTACAGGTGCAAAACATTGGTTCAGGTGTATCACAGAAAAAAGGAGGGCAATCACATTTAACATATGTATAGTGTAATTTCTAACAGATAAGCAAATTTACATAGTTACAGAGAGTTAAGTAAGATATAATTTCATTTTAAAATATTAACATTTATTTTCTGTAGAATTTAATTTAGATGTTACATTTTAAATTTTAAAGAGACTTAACTTTATTTCTCACAACAAGTTCCTAATTAATATCCAAACCTGATTTATCCACAATTTTAAATATCAAGAGGTACTTTGTAATAGTTTCATATAAACTCCTCTAGTGTGAATATATCAGATCATTATGAACGAAAGCTGACTGATTTTGGAAGTATTTGTAACTATCACCTAATTGTAGAAAGGAGTAAATAAAATTATTGCAAGGATACAGGCCTCAAATTATTATCTTTCTTATTCTAAGAAAGTGTCCCAAAATTGTAGAGAAGATACTTAGCACACATCTGTGTGTTTCTCTCTCAGTCAATGTGATTCTCCCTCTTTGAGTCTGTGTCTCCTCCTTGTCTAGTGTGTGTGGCAAAATGTATCCAATGATAAACCACTCCTTCTTTTCTTTTCTTTAATCATTCCCACAGAATATTGGATACACCCTGACGAAGCTTGTCCCTCATAGGTTATTTGGGAAATGCATCCCCGAGCAGCCAAATACCTTTTAGTTGCAAAATTAGTTTTATTCCATCGGGGACAGCAGACAAAAATAATAGTTTCATTATCAAAGTGCTACAGAAAATATAGATTCTTATATATATTTTTATCAAATGCCTATTTTTTTATACTAATAAATTCATCTGTTCCAAATATATAAGACTAATTAATACTATTTAATCTGAGTATTTTCATACTAAACATGCAGTATTTTAAGAAACTGCATTTAAAAATCCCATTTTCATGAGTGGACTAGTAGTATGAATCAATAAAATATATGTTTATCTGACTTATTTTGTATATCAGTTCATTTGATATACTGGTACACATTTAACCCCTTAATGACCACATCACTTTTCCATTTTCTGTCCGTTTGGGACCAAGGCTATTTGTACATTTTTGCTGTGTTTGTGTTTAGCTGTAATTTTCCTCTTACTCAGTTACTGTACCCACACATATTATATACCATTTTTCTTGCCATTAAATGGACTTTCTAAAGATATACTATTTTTATAAAAAAATGATAAAATATGAGGAAAAAATGGAAAAAAACACACATTTTCTAAATTTGACCCCCAGAATCTGTTACACATCTACAACCACCAAAAAACACCCATGCTAAATAGTTTCTAAATTTTGTCCTGAGTTTAGAAATACCCAATGTTTACATGTTCTTTGCTTTTTTTGTAAGTTATAGGGCCATAAATACAAGTAGCTCTTTGCTATTTCAAAACCACTTTTTTCAAAATTAGCGCGTTACATTGGATCACGGATATCTCTCAGGAATCCCTGAATATCCCTTGACATGTATATATTTTTTAGAAGACATCCCAAATTATTGATCTAGGCCCATTTGGGTATATTTCATGCCACCATTTCACCGCCAAATGCGATCAAATACAAAAAATCGTTCACTTTTTCACACTTTTTTCACAAACTTTCGGTTTCTCACTGAAATTATTTACAAACAGCTTGTGCAATTATGGTATAAATGGTTGTAAATTCTTCTCTGGGATCCCCTTTGTTCAGAAATAGCAGACAAATATGGCTTTGGCATTGCTTTTTAGTAATTAGTAGGCCGCTAAATGCCACTGCGCACCACACGTGTATTATGCCCAGGAGTGAAGGGGTTAATTATGGAGCATGTAGGGAGCTTTTTGGGGTAATTTTAGTTTTAGTGTAGTGTAGTAAACAACCCAAAGTATTGATCTATGCCCATTTTGGTATATTTCATGCCACCATTTCACCTCCAAATGCGATCAAATAAAAAAAACGTTACATTTTTCACAATTTTAGGTTTCTCACTGAAATCATTTGCAAACAGCTTGTGCAATTATGACATAAATGGTTGTAAATGCTTCTCTGGGATCCTCTTTGTTCAGAAATAGCAGACATATATGGCTTTGGCATTGCTTTTTGGTAATTAGAAGGCCGCTAAATGCCGGTGCGCATCACACGTGTATTATGGCTAGCAGTGAAGGGGTTAATTAGGCAGCTTGTAGGTAGCTTGCAGGGTTAATTTTAGCTTTATTGTAGAGATCAGTCTCCAACCTGAAACATCAGACCCCTAATCCCTCCCAAACAGCTCTCTTCTCTCTCCCACCCCACAATTGTCCCCGCCATCTTAAGTACTGGCAGAAAGTCTGCCAATACTAAAATAAAAGGTATATACTATATTTGGGGGGTTTTGTGTTGATTTTTTTTAGCATATTTACATATGCTGCTGTGTAGGATCCCCCCTTAGCCCCCAACCTCACTGATCCCCCACCAAACAGCTCTCTAACCCTCCATCTCTACCTTAATGGGCGCTATCTTGGGTACTGGCAGCTGTCTGCCAGTACCCAGTTTAGACAAAAATTATGCTTTTGTTAAAAAATGTTTGCCTTTTCTGTAGTGTAGCTTCCCCACCAAAGACCAACCCCCCACCCCTGCCAGATCCCTTAGATTGTTTATATAATAATATTAAATCCCCCCTTTTCTCCCACTTATTAACATTCCCATCCACTCCAACCCCGTGAATGCGCCCACCCGCCTCCCCCTGTGCACACGCACGTGTCCATGGGTGCCCCTGTTGGTTCCACCCCTGATCCCGCCCCCCTCCACATCACACAGCCCATCGATGGCCGCCCACCCGCCTCCCACGTCAGCTCCCACCCACCAATGATACCGACAATCGATGTCCGGTGCAGAGAGGGCCACAGAGTGTCTCTCTCTGCATCGGATGGCCATGCAGGGTTATTGCAGGATGCCTCGATATCGAGGATCCCCCTTGAGGCATCACTGCAATAACCGGAAAGGGGCTGGCCATGCAGGGTTTAGAGGACATACCCTGCACATCCTCGGTCATTAAGGGGTTAATTTCCTAGTCACCATCTTAAATCATATATAGATGAGCATTATAGTTATTTATGAATACATGTCTCAACAGTGTTTAAGACATGGACTCAAAATATATGATGCATTTATATGTTAACTTATAGTATCTTATTTAGAAACCTCATCTTCACTTCAAGTTCCTCCCTGTAAGGCTTATTAGATTTCTGGAAAACAAGGAAAAATTAATTGCACTTTGTATTTTTTTCTATGTCAGATTCAGAAAATGTGAGGGACACGGGAGAACCCTGGGTGTGTCTGTAGCTCTCTCATAGCTCTTATTATTTTTCTCCAAGCATGTTACACCTTAAAGTTCACAAGTTCACAATACGTTTGTATAACTAACAGAAAAGTAATATAACTAAACTAGAGGCAAATACAAGTTACACTATAGTGAAAACATTTATGTTTAATTTGTATTTGCTGTAAACTGAGAATTGTGAGATTTTGTATCCCCAGGAGCTTAATTACTTTCTATGGGAGGCAGATCTCATCTCTCTAGAACTTCCAAGATCTATCCTTTTTTTTTTTTTTTAGAAAATGTTAAATGGACATGATACTCAAATGTTGAACCACTTGAAAATGATGCAGCATAGCTGTAAAAAGCTGACTAGAAAATATTACCTGAACATCTCTATGTAAAAAAGGAAACAATTTTATCACAAAATTTCTCCAGTAACCACATCCAATTGTAAATGGACTTTAAGAATTCAATCAGGATGTTAGTCCCAGGACTATCTGGCATGTGAACGCACAATCACTTTATTTCCCTCCTCGGCTTAAGGAAATTTACTACGAAATATCACGAGATTTCAATGAAATCCCATGAGATTCCAGTAAAGGACACAGTAAAGTGTGAACTCAGCACTGATTATGTTGATTGCAGGCTCCCCCTGCTGCCAAACTCTAGCAGTACAGCTAGATTGATAATCTGTTGAAGAAGAAGCACTGTACTGAGTGTGTCAGGAAGCAAGATAACTTTACCTCCTGCACTGACAGTGTATGTTGCTGCAAAACAAATGCTAATTTGAATAAAATAACTTAAAAATAATAAATATCATACTACAAAATGTCATTAGATCCAGTCAAAAGATATCAGCATGCTAAGTTAATGAAAATACATTCAGCCATGTCAGCTGTAAATCTTGCAAAAAAAATCCCAATTATAAGTCAATAAAAAAATCTTAAAAGCAGCTAAACCTACTGTATCTAATTGAAATGTAGCAGTTTTATATTTGCTACAGCTACATAACTGTAGCAAACTTTTAAAAATGAAATTTAAACAGAAATGGTGTTGAAATTAGCAAATAAGCCCTACATTGCAAACTATCTGTGTAATAATATATAAACACTTAAAAGTTTGATGTTGTATTTATATGGTATTTCATGTTGTATTTTTCTTTATTCTAATGCTGTTTGCCAGATTAAAATAACATACATACATTTTAGAATTGTAGTATTCAGTAATTCACAGACAGAAGTTCAGTGTATTAACAAGTATATCAACTAAAACTCACAACCTGCAGATATGTTTTTATGATGTTTACAGAATTTTCCCTTGGTATGCCACCTTTTAAGGTATATCTATCATATTTAGAAAAGTATTTATATAGAAATGTCAGGGCATTCCATTCAGTCATTTAGCACTTAGACAGACTTTGTCTATACAATTGTAAAGAATAGGTATATTAATGAACTGACTGAAAGAATTAAAACATTTGGAGTTTGTCAAAAAAAAGGAAAAAAAAAGAACAATTGAAACTAAATAGTTTAGATTTGGCAAGTTCTCTTTCAGACTGCTGTGGTCTGTCCTCTTAACGACACTTTTCTTCAACATGAACATCTCTTAATAAAAGATTTCACAACCAGTTCTGGTTCTGATCACACTGGTCAGTCAGTTCCAAAAAACATTTCCATTCACAGGTAGTTAACTGCTTGTCAAGAGTGGAGCCAGAAAGAGAAAAAAAAATGCCTCTGGTAAAAATCCTGACTGAAATTTTGCAGAACTTCAAAACTCAGTTGACCTTTAAACATCAGGTGACATTTTATATATACATTAAAAAAAGAAACAGAAAGAAAGAATGTATTGGGTTAAAACAGTGTGAAACAACGGAAAATAGTTATGCTTTGTAAATAAATGAATTACTTCAGACAACAAGTTGCTAGTCTTTTCATTTGCTAGCCAGCTGAGTGAATGCAGCTGCATGATGGGTAATATTTTCTCATCATTAGCAAATCAGTTGTATAATCATTGAGAGTAAAAAGTTGTGACCTGAGGGTGAACCAGAAAAGAAAAACGCTGATGAATGTGACTGTAATAACATTGTATCAACTGTACCAAGTACAGGATCTAGAAAACAACACAAGATGTTTCTATTCTAAACTAGAGACTGTGTGATGAGCTTTTTATTTTGTAATTGTGACCTATATAAGCGGTCAGAAATACAGCACAAGGATAGTAGTTTTTTTTTTTCTTTTCATCATTTAAAAGATATTTTATTATTTACTAGTCCTAAAGCCCATGTACATGGGACAATTTTTTAAGTACCGCGGTTCCAACCCTTGCTCCCTCTCTCTCCCCACTCTCTTTTGCGCTCTCTCTCCCCCTCTCTTTTGCACTCTCTCTTCCCCCTCTCTTTTGAGCTCTCTCTATCCCCCCTATTTTGCGCTCTCCCCCCTCTTTTGCTCTCTCTCTCCCCCTCATTTGCTCTCTCCCCCCTCTTTTGCTCTCTCCCCCTCTTTTGCTCTCTCTCTCCCCTATTTTGCTCTCTCTCTACCCCCTCTTTTGCTCTCTCTCCCCCCTCTTTTGCTCTCTCTCCCCCTCTTTTGCACTCTCTCTCTCCCCCTCTCTTTTGCTCTCTCTCCCCATCTCTTTTGCTCTCTCTCCCCCTCTCTTTTGCTCTCTCTCCCCCTCTCTTTTGCACTCTCTCTCCCTCTCTTTTGAGCTCTCTCTATCCCCCCTATTTTGCATTCTCCCCCCTATTTTGCTCTCTCTCTCCCCCTTGTGCTCTCTCTCTCCCCCTCATTTGCTCTCTCCCCCCTCTTTTGCTCTCTCTCTCCCCCCTCTTTTGCTCTCTCCTCCTCTTTTGCTCTCTCTCCCCCCTCTCTTTTGCTCTCTCTCTCCCCTCTCTTTTGTTCTCTCTTCCCATCTCTTTTGCACTCTCTCCCCCTCTCTTTTGCTCTCTCTCTCTCCCTCTTTTGCACTCTCTCTCCCCCTCTTTTGCTCTCTCTCTCCCCCCCTCTCTTTTGAGCTCTCTCTCTTCCCTCTCTTTTGAGCTGTCTCTCCCCCTCTTTTGCGCTCTCTCTCTACACTCTCTTTTGAGCTCTCTCTCTCCCCCTCTTTTGAGCTCTCTTTTGCTCACTTTCTCTTTCCCTCCTCTCTTTTGGTCTCTCCCACCTCTTTTGGCCTCTCCTGTCGGCCACGCCCTTCTTGCGTGCTCCCGCGAGGCCATGCCCCCGTCACGACCATCGGCCATGCCCCCTCATCACGACCCGCCACTGCCCCTCATCACGGCATGCCCGGTCACACCCCCATCACGGCACGCCCGGCCACGCCCCCACCAGACAGCTTCCGCTGTGCGCACTCCTCTGCTGTTCAAGGCCAGGTATGTTTGTCTCTGCAGTCTCTACTGCGCATGACTGCATCTGACAAACATACCTTGCCTTTTATTATATAGGATTACAGTTTTTGAAAATAGTTATTTTTTCACTAAAAAAAAAATGTTTCCTTAGATTTTTATAGATAACCAAAAGTTTGCTTACATTTGTTATTGTGTTATTGACATGTTCTGGGACTTGGGAATCTGGTGTTTATTGATTACAATTTACTAGATGTCCTCCCTGTTTGGTGGTGTTCCGCTGACGGGCTCCTCTGCCGTGTGTGGAAATATATCATGTTGGTTTTATCTCTGCCCTGACTACCGCATTGAATAGGTTATTGGTACACCTTATACTTATAGAAAGAAATGACCCACAAAGTATGTTGGAGAAATACAGATAGATTTTTAACAATACTTGAAGGGTAACCTCTATCTGGAATGGGAGTATAATCTAAATGTATTATGTATCCTACCAGTGGGTAAACTACATTGAGCTGGAACACACTTATGTCACTTACACCACACACAGAGAGGAGGTTTCTGTTATAGGCTGTGGGGTTCAGACTGCTTTATACCAGACATATTCTAAATATAACTAGACACACGTGTGTCATGTATTGTGGAGAATAAATTGTACCTCTCAACCCCACCAGTTGTATCAAATAGGCGACCATTCTTTAACTCAAGTTAGATCAGCAGAATGTTATAATGTTTTTTTGTGATTCTTTTGGAGGAGTGTACCCCATCGATGCCTATATACCCATCTCATGATTGCAAAGTTATATTTTGTATTGACTGTTTGTTCTTAAAGTTACTTATCACTTGGTATGATTATTGTTTTACGAATTCTGCAGGTCTGTATCTCGACCCCAATATTTCTACTTACATTCTTTATTTTTATTTTTCCCTTCTTTGTCACTACTACTCACCTTTTCCTTCTCCGGTTTCCCCCCCTCTTTTCTTTTCTTCCTTTTTCTTTTTATTTATTCCCCGCAGCTCTTATATAGTTTGAGAACCGTGCACCTTGGTAGTATAAGGTATATACTACTTTAGAAGCGTTGCATACTAGTGTCGTCTCCCTTCCCATTTTCCCTACCCCTCCCCCTTTTTTTCTCTTCTTTTCTTTCTCTCTTTCTTCTTTTCTTTCCTTACCTGTTACATCTTGGCGTAAGATACTGACATACAATGCCCTCTACAGTACGGAAAGTTAACTTCCTAACTCTAAACGTCAAAGGCCTTAATCAACCAGAAAAGAGGTCTATAGCCATTAGAGAGTTTTCTAGGCTCAAAGGGGATATTATTTTAATACAGGAAACCCACTTTAAAAAAGGGAAGGAGCCCAAATGGTTGTCACAAACATACACCACAATGTTTTTGTCGTCTGGCCCCCACAAAAAGTGTGGAGTAGGCATCCTCATACACAAGAACATACCGTTTCAGCTGCTGTGGGTTGAGAAGGACCATGACGGCAGGCAGCTAATAATTATAGGTCTGTTATTTGGTAGGCCAATCACAATAGCCAACATATATGCACCTAATCTAGCGCAACATGCTTTTATTCGAGATATAACAAATATTGTATTAGAGTGTAAAAAAGGCTCTCTTATAATGGGAGAGGACATTAATATATCCTTGGACCCTAATATGGATACATCTGGGGGAACTTCATCACTTTCTAGGAGACATATTAAAAACATTAGCAACAGCTTTAGGAGTATAGCTGTCCATGATGTATGGTGTATTTTTCATCCCAAAGACAGGGATGTCGATTGGACTATTTTTTGACTGACCCTTTGAGCCTCTCATATGTGCAATCAGTTGACATTTTACCTATCACATGGTCAGACCATGTACATTGGGCTGGCCTGATACACCAATGACACCTTTCCAATGGAGGTTGGATGACTCTCTTTTGAATGACCCTGTATTTAAAACTGCGGTCGACAACTCCCTGACTGAATATTTTCAATTCAATTGTGACGATGAGTTGTCACATACAACAATCTGGGAGGCACATAAGTGCGTTCTCAGAGGTGACTTTATAAAATACAAAGCAGGCTTACAGAAGAAACTTAGGTTAAAATACCAGCAACTGTTAAATGAGGTTAGTTCGGCAGAACTCCTCCATAAAAAGGATCCGTCCAATGCCCTCCTTACAGAACAGCTACTACAGAAGAGGTCAGTTTTACAGCAACACCTACAACAAGAACAACACCACAACTGTATCTCTCTAAAACAACACTATTATAAGCATAGCAATAAAGCCGGGCGCTTGCTGGCTAGGTCACTTCGTCGTAGGCAATTAAAGGCGTATGTGTACTCAATGCAGGATAACCTGGGTAATACGTGTGAGGATAGCTTGCAAATAGCAGAAATTTTTAAAAACTACTACTCCACCTTATATAATATACAAAATGAATGATGCGAAATGGCTATCCTGGTGAGTGACGGCGATGAAATGGAGTTGGACAGCTACCTTACTCTCCCTGACTTACCCAGACTTGATGACGACGACTCTGCTGCACTAGGCAACCCCTTTACAGTGGAAGAAATAGCAACGGCCATCAAAGACTTACCAATAGGTAAAAGTCCAGGACCTGACGGGTATGGTAATAAATATTATAAGACATACATACACATATTAGCCCCTCAACTAGCCAAATTATTTAATTCACTACAAGAGAATACTGGTTTTGTTCAAAACATGCTGGAAGCTCATATCACCGTACTTCCCAAACCAGGGAAACCCCTTACTAAACCAGAGAGCTACCAACCTATTTCGCTTCTGAATACAGATGTGAAGATTTACGCCAAGGTTCTGGCCAATAGGTTGAGTCCCATACTAAGACAATTGGTTCATACAGATCAGGTGGGTTTTATCCCAGGGCGGGAAACTAGGGATAACACCCTTAAAATCACCCAACTGATATTATATTCTCGAAATAACAATATACCCCTAGCAATAATATCCACTGATGCCGAAAAGGCTTTTGATAGGGTGGATTGGAGGTTCCTCCGGGCCGCACTATCCGCCATGAACTTGGGGAGTAAATTTATTGGGAGGGTCTTCGCATTGTATTCATCCCCTATAGCGAGAGTGAGGGTTAATGGTTTCCTGTCGGATCCCTTTCAGATTCATAACGGAACAGGTCAGGGATGTCCATTGTCCCCATTGCTATTTGCCATCTCTATTGAAATTTTGGCATACAAGATTAGGCATAATCAACAGATCCGGGGCATCACGGTGCATAATACGGAGTATAAAACGGCCCTTTACGCTGACAACGTACTGTTGACTTTGACTGACATAGACAAATCCATTCCTGCCTTGCTCAAAGAATTCCAGATATATGGCAGATTCTCAAATTTTCATCTTAACCTCGTGAAGTCTGAAGTACTCAACGTAAATGTTCCCCAGGGTAATCTGGAGAAAATTGCTTCTTATTGCCCCCTTAAAGTTCAACCCCAAAAACTTAAATACCTAGGTATTTTCCTTACGGCTGATCCTGTGGATATGATAGAGGCTAATTATACCCTTATCCAAACTGAAATCGTGAATGATCTCTCCAGGTGGTGTGGCAAACCTTTTTCCTGGTTCGGCAGGATACAAATATTAAAAATGAATGTCTTGCCTCGTTTGCTCTACCTCCTTCAGACGATACCTTTACCATTACCCAATCAATACCTTGCCAAACTGCAATCAAAGCTAGAAGCTTTTATATGGAATAAAATTAGACCTAGAGTTCAGAGGAAAACGCTCTATCTGTCCAGAGAGAGAGGGGGACTGAGTGTTCCAGATTTAGAGAGTTATAGAACAGCCACCTTACTACAACGAATCCCAGAATGGTGTTCCCTTTCCGACCAGAAACAGTGGATCATTTGGATTCAGACATTCTGAAAGTGGGTAATGTGGGCTCCTTAGCGTGGCTCACCCCACAAAATAGGCCTCCTCTGATTAAATCATACCCACTCCTAAATGAGCTGTTCACTCAGTGGGATAGGCTAGGGAACACTTCTTCACATATTTCGACTAATCCCTCTCCTTTAACGCCTTTCAAGGGGAACCCAGGGATCCCTTTGTATTATAACCCCTGCTCAGACACTATGGCAAAGCATATTCGAGACAGAGTTATTGGCTCTTTGATTCGAGAGGGAAAACTAATACCACAGGGTGAACTGGTTAGAACGGAGGATTCAGTTTTCTCCTCCTGGTTTTCATATGCCCAAATCGCACACTTTGTACACACGCACCCTAAAAGATCCCTTTTGGCCAGACGAATTACACCTTTCGAGGGTCTTTGTATGTTAGAAAGTCCAGCATGGCATATGTTATCCAAAATCTACAAAATGTTGATACCTCCTGACCTTATGCCTGCTTACATGTACAAATGGCACTCACACTTAAACACAAATATAGCTCCAAAAGATTGGGAAATTTTTTTCCTCATGCACAAAAAATGTTCAGTATCTGCCAATACACAAGTAATGGTTAGTAGTATAAAAAAAACTACGGCAGATGTTGGAGGGGCTGCGGAGAGGAGGCCGACCTCTTGCACATCTGGTGGAAGTGTGATAGAATAGTTCCCTTCTGGAGCGAAGTTATCGCATTTATTAGACGCACCTTTTCAGTAACTCTTCCCTTTAAACCAGACATCTTACTGTTTCACCTACTGCCTAAGGTGGAGGAAGTTGCCATTAAGTTACTCGTGATAATTTTTTTAAACAGTGCTAAAGCACTTATCCCCCAGAGGTGGAAGTCAATTTTGACTCCCACACTGGACCATTGGAAAGCCCAAGTTACATTTACTCTAAACTTAGACAGAAGACATTATTGGGAGTCAGGCAGAGCAGAGATGCATGAATTGATGATGATCAATTTAAAAGAGGTTTTAGAGGGTGACGGCAGCACGTAGACATGGATTATTGTCTTGATTGGGAGGGGGATGTGCATTTGATTGAGCCGAGATGTTTCTCTGTTTCTTTTCTTCTCTGCTTCCTTCCCATCCTTAAGTTGTACTTATTCTCGCTAGTGACTTTTATTCCTTTTTTCCCCCTTTCCCCTGTTCCCCTCCCCTTATACCTTATCCCCTTGTTGACACTTACAGACATGTAACCTATTGCTATACATGACTCAAACGAATATTATATAACATCATCTAAGCCTTTTCTGATCCCTGTTTATTGTTATTGTTAATACAAATTTATGATATTGAGATTATCTTTTGTTCTACATAATTTTGTTAAGAAAAAAAGAAAAAATAATGGAGCGTATATGTGGACATATGATGTAATTATTATATATATGTTTTGAGGATTGTGTTCCAATCATTGATTGATTATGAGAACGTTGTATGTCCTTATTATGTTGTATTTTTTCCAATTATACATCAATAAAGCTCCTTTGAAAAAAAAAAATGTTCCTGGGGGGTGTATCACTCTCCAACAATACAGCTGTGGTATTCTTCATTATCAACGAGTTGGTGTAGTAGGTGTCTATCCCATGAACCAGGTTTGTATAAATATGCACTTCTTGTTAGTTTCAAAATTAAAAGAAAACAAACAGCTTTAATAATGTAACTCTTTCCATGCATATATATTAACATTTTAAATTGTGCACTTTCATATGCATTATAGACAGGCCCGGACTGGGAATACAAAGCAGCCCTGGAAAAATGTGAAGAACAGTCCTATTTTGTGTTGAGCCCATAGAATGCACATACACAATTTTTCTCAGTAGCATTACTGTGATACTTCCTTCCATAATATTTTCAGACATAGATTATATTAGTTTGTAATTAAAGGAAATGCCAGGTTGTTGTTATAAAGGCACCCTACAACACAATTTCATTCATGACTAGTGAGATTTGGAGAAGATACTAAAAACAGTGCAAAACTAGACCCTTTAAATAATTCAAAGGAGGGCTACTTAAGTTGTTCATGGTCTAGGAAATAACGCTTACAAGGAATTAGTTTGTGACCTTAATATGTATAGCTCAATGTGAGAAGAAATCATACAGTAAGCAGCACCCCCCCCCCGCTTAATTGTAGCTGGCCAGCCCCAGCTACTGCAGCCCACCAGGAAATCTTTTGGTATCCTGGTAGGCCAATCCGGCGTTGATTATAGAAATGTGTTGGGCTTGATGCCCCTTTAACAAAAGGAAGGTTACCACTTTGTATAGACTTTTATTATATTCACATTTAGGTACATGATATATAAAGAAAAAAATCTTAAAAGGACAGAATACACCAATTTTCATATAACTGTATGTAATAGACACTACCATAAAGAATAATATGCACAGATGCGGATATAAAAATCCAGTATAAAAACTTTTAAAAACGTACTTAGAAGCTCCCAGTTTAGCACTGTTGAAAATGTTAGCCGGAACACTCAATGAAAGTGGTTGTATAGCAAAAAGAGCAGACCCCTCCTTCCTCTGCATATGAAAATACTCTTTACACAAAATGGAGCAAGCATGAGTAGGTAACAACAGTATACTTCTAAAACTTTGGAACTTGGTTAGAACTCTGAAAATCAGCACAATGTTATTTAAAAATAAGCAAAACAATACTTTAAAAACATTTATGCAAAGAAAAATCTAGTGTATAATGTCCCTTTAATTTTATTAAACTCCTTAGTGCATGATATGCACAAAAAGCTACAACACATTACAAACCAAGAAAATATCTTTATTAAAACACAAGTTTATAAAATGATAAAACAGAATTGTAGAATGAATATTCTGTTTAGCACTTCTGTTATGTAACCACATAACTGGTATACAGTATTTTTGCAGTTATTTTATACATGTCATCTGTTTACATGATAAATATGTTATTTCAAAAACCTATAAAGAAAAAAACACTTTTTAACTATAAAGGTTCATAGACCTAACCCTCAGTAAAAATGTACTACATAACCAGATAAACCTTAAAAACAAATCGTCTAAAAGTAGAATGCAATTCTGCTGCACATTGATTTTTTTCATTTGATGCTTGAATCTACAAAAGGAAAATACCAAAATAAGTAACAAAGGGATATTAGGTAAAAACTAAACAAGCAGACATGTACTTTAACCCCTTAATGACCACAATATACCCTGTATGTCACTGGTTGTTAAGG